>NW_026068250.1:243168-332922 GCF_014885135.2 Alexandromys fortis | reverse complement strand
TTCCTTCCTTCCTTCCTTCCTTCCTTCCTTCCTTCCTTCCTTCCTTCCTTCCTTCCTTCCTTCCTTCCTTCCTTCCTTCCTTCCTTCCGGTTATTTTCTAGAAGACTGCACTGATACATTTTGAAGCAGTGTTTGAAAAGCAGTAGTTTGTTCAGTTATTCAAAGAAATAAAACTTTCAAAGCAAGATTTAGGTTTGTCTGCCTAAGCATACCAAAGGTAATTGTGAAACTACCTAAAAGTTCTCTAGAAAATCAACCAAGGTACAAACTTCTTTTATCCTATGAACTTTTATTACCAGGTTTCTTGGAGGAAGCAATATAGTAAATATATTCCCAAGAGAAGGGACTTTGTCTGATAATCAGTTGGCCATACTATATAGGCCAAGTACAAAGCTACATTTGCTGATTGTATGAATAAGCACAACACTGAAGTGTAAAGAATATCATTTCTTACCATTGCTACTCAGTTTTAAAAGTTTAAGACAGTGTAAGTGAAAAAATTGCATAAATACTGAGTAAAACAGAAAAAAATTCTAATAGATGCATTGAGGTAACTGTTTGCTGGAAATGCCAAAGGAGTTAACTGAAAGTTATTAAAATAAAAAGTTTAGGTTGTAGTTAAATATATATCGTTCAGTTGATAGAATACCTTTGAGTCATGGGTGTGGCCTAAGCTTGAATCCAAGTACATATAAACTAGGCATGATTTCTCATGCCTGTAATCAGGAAGTGATGCCAGGTGTCCAAGGTGTCTTAGCTATAGAGTGACTTTGAAATCAGTCTGGGATATATGACATCCTTTCTCAGAAAGAAAATGGGGATTTTAGGACAGGCATGTTGGCACAAGTCTGTAATGTCAACACTGGGGAGGTGGAGGCAGGAAGATCAAGAGTTTATGGCCAAACTCATCTATGTAGTGAATTTGAGGCAGGATTGGTTTCAAAATAAATAGCTGAGGAAAGTTACCACACATGAGGTCAAAATTAGTATTCTAATATACTAACAGTAGCAGTAGCCTTTTAGAAAAACACATAGAAGATATGTCATCATTACTAGCAATAGAATTTCCCTGATAGAAAAAAATAACCTTTACAAAGAATCATGCCCATTATAAGAAAACTATGAAATGTTATGAGAGACATAGAAGTAAAAAATATATTGTAAAGAATGGTGAAGATAGCAATATTGTAAAGATGCTGATTTCTAGAGTTGATGAGAATGGCGTGATACTGTGGTGGCACACAAGCCTTTGATCCTTGCACTAGGTATTTATGTGAGTTTGAGGCCATCCAGGGCTACTTAAGGGACCAATGAAACAAATAACTAAGTGATTCCCAACTTTTGGGAGAAAATTGCAGTAACTCTAAAAACGATCATTTACATAGAAATGCACCACTTTTAATCCCTTTCTTTTTGCAGTACAGAAACATCCTTGACTGTCCTGGAACTAGCTCTTGTAGGCCAGGCTGGCTGCAAACTCACAGAGATTCGCCTGCCTCTGCCTCCAAAGTGCTTAGATTAAAGGTGTGCTCCACCACTGCCTGTATGAAAGTCATGTTTTACCATAAGACTTACATCTGCAGTGAGAGACATTTGACACTGGAATTTTTTTGTGTGTGTGAATTGAAGAAGGTGCTTTTATAGTGCCTGGTTTCCCAGTTTATTTTGTTGGAAATAATTTTATTTGAACTCTGAAAGGTCAACTGACTACTCACCATAAACCAAACACATTTTTCTATTAGCTCTCAGCATCATTCTTCCACATCAGATATTTGCCCTTAAAGTCTTCTTTGCATAGAGATTCTAACGTCAGGTTCTAAATTGAGTTTTTATTTTGTAGTTAAAAAGTAATTTGTGTCCCCTCTTTTCCTCTTTTCTGCCTGTACTACTTAGATATCAGAGTTTTTAAAGTGCCATTGTTCAGAAGTAATTAATACTTAAGGCATACTGGGAAGCATTATTGCAGCTAAAATTTACTTGGGATTTTTTTATTTTTTGGTTTTGTAGACGACAAAGTTCTTAGCACCATGTTCTATTTGCCTTAGAGGTACAAAGGGTCAGGAATCAGAGACAAAGACTGGAGACAGGAGGGAGAAGGGAAAAGGAACAAGGAAGAGGGGGAAGGGATATTTTTACTCCAGAGGGACTTAGGACTGCTCTGGAGAGAGAGGAGACAGATGTGGCCCATAGGCAAATGGCAGTTTATAAAGGTAAAGAGGGAAACTACATCTTAGAATGAGTTGGTTTGTTTCGATTGGACATGTTAATTAGGGTAGCTAAAAGTGGCTTTTGAATGCTGGACTTCAGTACTTTGATAGCTGGACCTTCATGGTTAGCTTTAGGAGGAGGAAGTGGTTAAATAGGGGAATAGACCTTGGTGGCTTAGCTTTAGGAATGTAATCTGTTTTTAGCAAGGATGAGAAGGGGAAACTGCAAAGCCTGTTGGCACCGTTTGCCATTCTTGGACTTGCTAGACAGAGCCTTTTAATGTAAAATACCTGATATGTATGTAGGATATCGTATGTGCCCTCTGTGAAAGGGTCATTTGACATGTACCCCGCCCCCCAGACTCACAGGTTGAGAACCACTGACCTAGGCGATTAGTAAACACACCTCAAGGTGTAGTGGAGTAATGGGGGTAGTATTCCCAGAAGAGTTTAGTTAAAGGGATGGATGGATGATATACCTTGAGTATGGGTGACACCAATTTCTATCCTGTGAGCCTAGGTGGAATAAATAAGGAAGAAGAGAGCCTACTAGCATGGGCATTTGTCTTCCTTTCTACTCAGATGCTGAAGTCTCTGAAACCATGAACAAAGTAAATCTTTCCTTTATCAAGTTTTTGTTTCTTTTAGGTATTTAGTCAACGTGACAAACACATACAAGATTGCACACTGAGACTTCCTTAGAAAACCTATGGAAAGATCAGGGAGGGAACCCCCTCAGGCAGAAACAGCTTAATTTATAGACCTGAGATGGACTGTAGTTTAGGAGGGGAGTGGGACCCTGGTTTCAATCTTTGGCACGGGAGGGGTGTTCCCAAATCAATCTAAACCAAACTACAAATCAACCTTTCCTCTTACTGGTGACCTGTGTAGCACCACGAGGTGGTGGCACACTGGGAAAGATTCAGCATGTCTGACCTGGCTGCTGGCTCCATCACGTCTGCCCTCACTTCCCTTCTTCCCAGCATTCTGTTCTGTCTACTCCACCCACCTATGTTCTGACCTATCAGGCCAAGCAATTTCTTTATTAATTAACCAATGAAATCAACAGATAGACAGATGACCTTCCCACATCAACTGTGGACATAAAGAACAAGCCTTGTGACTCTTGCTTACATATTTACTTGTGGGGGTAGTGATTATTGCTTTGGACACTTGGCCTTTATCCTTTCTTTGGAAATATATTATGGGTTTAGTTAAATACTGAATAATACATATATAAGCAGTGATTTCTCCATGGCATCATTTCACTTCTGTAATACCAATAGAAGTTTATTTTATGGTAAATGGAAGGGAGTAAGTGATTTCTAGGATTTAGTATGTGTTGTCTTTTTCTATAACTTCAGAACATAGTTCATGGACTTTTGATTTTTCAATGTAATTAGAAAATATTTTCTTTGTTTGGTTTCTTTGGGCAGAATCATCCTCAACAGTATTTACACAAATGCATGAGTTTGAAGGACCTACAGTGGTTAGTGAAATTGCAGATACTCTTCAAATAATATAATATATTAGAGTTAGGGGTATAGAAATAGTTTTTAGAGACTAACATTTCATTTGATGATGTAGTAATTGAAAAGGGATATGTAGTAATTAAGAGAATTTTGTTTTCTTATTTTAAGAGGGATACGTGTTTGGTACACTAATTGAAAGTTTATAACGAAGACAGAGCCTTTGAGGTAATGGTAACAATATATATGGATCAGAGAAAACTGTGATGAACATCATTTGATGTTAGACTGGATTGTCAGATATTACTGGCTTTGTTTCTAAGAGGAAATAATGAACCAGAGAATTTATGGTTATTTGCATAAACCCTGATTTCTGATTGTGTAGGTTTTTTGTTTGTTTTCCAAACATTCTAGTAATATTCCCAGTGATAGGGAAGATTGGGAAATCATTGTTCCTTTTACTGTCCTTACCAGATTAGAGGTTTTCTTGTTCTACTAGAACCAAAGACTTTGGCACAGAATGTGGTAATCTGGAGTCTTGGTGTGAAATGTAGGCTTTATGGTATAAGGATGATAAGGAAAATAGATTAGTAAGATTAATTTCCATTCATTCATTCTGCACATACATTTTCTGTCTTTTTAAAGATTTATTTTTTTATTGTATGTTGTATATATAGTGTTCTTCCTGTATGTATACCTGCACACAAGAAGAGGGCAACAGATCTCATTACAGATGGTTGTGAGCCACCATGTGGTTGCTGGGAGTTGAACTCGACCTCTGGAAGAGCCGCCAGTGTTCTTAACCTCTGAGCCATCTCTCTATCCCTATTTCTAATATTTTATGTCGATTATTTCAGATGCTAGGAAAATGGAATATGCCACCCAAGCATATTTTCTGAATATCCTTTTCCATTCGTGCTGTTATAAGAAAATACTGCCAACTGGGTAATTTGTAAAGAAAAGACATTTTCTCATAATTTTGAATCTTGGAGATTCTAAGGTGGATGCCCAGGCATTTTATATCTGAGGGCAATTTTGTTTCACCTTTGTGTAGCTGAATCTAGAAAGGCAAAAAGGCCACATGCCAAGTGAAGCCTCTAATAAAGGCATTAATCTCATTTAGGAAGGCAGAATCCTCTGATCTATTTACCTCTAAAGATCCAAATTAAGCCGGGTGGTGGTGGCGCACGCCTTTATCCCAGCACAGAGGCAGACGGCTCTCTGTGAGTTCGAGGCTAGCCTGGGCTACAAGAGCTAGTTCCAGGACAGGCTCCAAAGCTACAGAGAAACCCTGTCTCGGAAAAAAAAAAAAAACAAAAAAGAAAACAAAACAAGAAAGAACGAAAGGAAAAGAAAAGAAAAAGAAAGGGGGGGGGGGAGAAAGGTACCACATGGCTCGGTACCTTTTTTCAGCGGAGCAGGTCACATCCTGCTTCTTTGGTGGTATGGGCAGGAGTCCGTGGAATGGGCTTATATATTATTATAATTTCTGTCTGCCTTCATTTACACTGCTACACTTAATGTAATTGTTGCTCAGGCTATCTCTTCGTGTGATGCCTAGAATCCCCCTGTAACATATTATGTCAAACACATTCAGTTGCTGTTTTATTGTCCAGGTTTCAGAGTTTAAATAAGGCTGCTGAAGACACGTGTCTCATATACTTCTAATTTGGTTGTTGTCGTTATGTCTCTTGCTGACCAAATCTTTCCTAGTACCTGGACTGTAGCCCTCACTATCGCTATCCATCTCTTGACATCTGAAATAGTTCCCTCCTTTGAACTGAGATTTACCTCCAGATAGACAAAGTTGACTGTTTGCTTGAAGTTTGATTCTTAATTAGAATGTTAAAATTCTTGTGTGCCCTTCCTGTGTGTTGTACCTCAGTCTTCTCAACGTTTACTTTCATACTAAGGTTTTCACTTACTTCCCACGCTATTTACCATAACCTGCAGCTCATTTGGATTTTCAGCAAGTATATCATTGGTGAAACATAAGTTATTGATTCCCACACCACCTATCTGCACGCCTATCTCCTCATCCTCCAGCACTGTTGCTATTTTTAATTTCAGGAATATATTAAAGAGTAGTGGTGAGAGGACGCGCCCCTGCAGCACTCCTATGACTGTGCGCCCCTGCAGCACTCCTATGACTGTCTTAAACTGATCACTTAGTTCTCCACAAACTTTGACTGATGCAAAAGTATATTTATAGGCATTTTATCGTATTCTTATGATTTTCTTTAGGTACTTGTAGAACCTCATTGTTTCCCAAAGTCTTTTCCTCCAAATGCTTTCAAAAGCAGTATATGGTACAATCCTAAAATCTCAGTACTTAGGAGACTAGAGCAACAGAATGTCAAGCTGGAGGCCAGTGTGGACTACAAATAATTCTTATCTCTAAAATAATAAACATTTCTCAGCAAATTAATAGTAGAGGGAAGCTTTATTAATTTAATAAAAGTTTTTTTATGAGCCGGGCGGTGGTGGTGCACGCCTTTAATCCCAACAATCGGGAGGCAGAGGCAGGCAGATCTCTGTAAAACAAAACAAAACAAAAAATCCTTTTCATCTTTCTTCTTTTTTCTTTTCCTAACCTTGTTTTGTTGTCTAATCCAGCCTTGAATCTTCTATGTAGTCCAGACCAGCTTCAAACTTGTATTCTTCCTGCTGCAATTTCCTGAGTGCTGGGCTTACAAGTATGTGACGTTCATAGTGCCTGACTATATGATGTTCAATCTTAATTACCACTTGATTGAATTGAGAAACACCTAGGAGGTTAGTACAGCACAGTTTTAGGGAAAGCTGTGATGGCATTCAAGAGACAGTTATATTAGAATTCTGGTATAAAGACTGAATTAATAATCTTAGATTCACAATATAATGGGAAGACATATGACAAAGGATTTGTATCTACTACCCAAGAAAAGGAGACAGTCTGGGCAATGGTGAAAGCACACTTTTAATTCCAGTACTCAGGAGGCAAGGGCTGGCAGATCTCTGTGAGTTCAAAGTTAACCTAGTCTACAAAGCAAATGCCAAAATAGGTAGGACTGTTACACAGAGAAACCATGTCTTGGAAGTGGGGAGGTGATGTGGGATTCCCCTCTGTATGCTGTGAATATGTTTTCTTGCCATTGGTTAATAAGAAGCTGCCTTGGCCTATGGCAGGACAGAATATAGTTAGTCAGGATATCCAAGCAGAGATAGAGGAGGAAAGAAGGTGGGGCCATGCAGGTACCATGTTGCTGCCCAAGAAGCTAGATGGAGGTAACAGACCATAAATCCTCGTGGTAAAATATAAAATAATAGAAATGGGTTAATTTAAGATGTAAGAGCTAGCTAGAAATACACCTGAACCATCAGCCAAACTGTTGTAATTAATAAAGTTTTTGTGTGATTATTTGAGTGTGGGTGGCTGAGAAACAAAGGGCAGTCTTGGTTTAAAATGAAGGAAACATGTGTAGCACAAATTCTAATTGTTCTTAATAAAAATCCGGTGTCATATATTATGGGGTGAAATCTGAGAGATCAGAGAAGCAGTGCAACCAGCCACTAGAGAAACCTTTTCCTTCTACCGAATCCTCGGACCAAAAGGGTGATCATGTCCTCTGACTGACTGCTTCAGACTGCATCCTCAGACTTCACTGAGCTCCTGTCTCCTCCTGTCTTATATTCCTCCCTCCACCCAGCCATATCACTCCTGTCTCTACCACCCTAGTGCTGAGAATAAAGGTGTGGGATCACCTTTGTGTGAGCTCTGTTTCTCTTTTAGACAGATTCAGTTATGTGTAGCCCAGGATGTTCTTGAACTAACAGAGATCCCTCTGCCTCTGTCTCCCAACACCTGGGATTAAAGATGTGTGCCACAACTCCCTGGCCTTTAGTGGTTTAGCTCTCCACCCACATCTTCAGGCAAGCTTTATTTGTTAAAACACAAAAAAAAAATCACTACAGACATGACAGATTTTTAAGATATTTTTATATGTGTACTTTTACATGTATACTTTACATGTGCACTATCAGCCATCAGGAAAATGTAAATTAAAGCCACAGTTAGACACTATTTTATATGTAATTGAGTAGGAAAAGTGTAATGGACTATATAATTTATTGGCTTGAATATAAAATATTTTACCACCAAGAATCCTATGTTATTAATGGAAGTCTAACAGATTGTAGCTAGGATGTGGAGCATTTAATACTCATATATTGTTATTGAGAGTATTATATGATACAGTCTCTTTAAAAATACTTCTAATCTCGTATGAAAACCTCACATATTCCACATTCTTAGGTATTTTCCTAAGGCAAACAAAGCATAATTTATGAAAATACTTGTTAAGCAGTCCCAAACTGGAAATAACTCAAATGTCTTATCAGCAAGAGAAAGCATTATAATCTGTTACTATTATATGTAGCACCATAGATGAATTTTAGATATATTGTGCTAAGTGAAAAACAAAGACCTACATAAAAAAAAATTCATATATTGAGAAGCTGAGGTTGTGAGGATGATGTGGTCCAGGCTAGACTGGGCTTTATATAGTAAGATCCTATAGAGAAAGGAGGTGTTTTGTAGTTCTATTTATATAGAATGTTCAAGCAGGCAGAAAAAAATATAGTAAAAATAGTGTTTTCTTTGAACAGGAAAATGCTGGGAGGTTTATTTGCCTAGAGTGGACTTGATATAACTTTCTAATTTGATAAGCTTGTTCTGGGTTTTTATAGAAATTTTAGTCGTCAAAGTGTGTGTTTTGATCAAAGTTACTGATTGACACACTTAACATTTGTTCAGTTTTCTATTAGTATATTGCCACAACACAGAATTATGGGCACTTACTGAATGTCTTATGAATTACTTTTGATGGATATAGAAGTCTACAATCTACTCTAGGATGTATTAAAAACAGATAGGTACATGGTAAAATATGCAGTAAAGCAAATACAGAAAAATATCTGTACCATCTGGGTTATAGATTTAATACAAGGATTTATCCATCCATACATGTATCTATATGTGTGTCTGTGTATATTATCTCTTTATAGTTTTTCGTTCTAGGCAGTTGCTTTTTTGTTTTGTTTGAGTTTTTTTTTTAATGTTTCTTCGAGGCAAGTACTGTGATAGTATAATGGATTGCTACTCTTGTTAATTATAACTTGTAAAAAGATACTATAATTGCAGGATATATATGCTATTTTGAAATTGATAAAATCTCTTCTGAATGTAAAACATATTGGTAATAAAGGAATATTTCTGATATGGATAAGTTAATGATCATAACCTTGTGTATCCCTGGCTGTCTTAGAAATAAGTATATAAATCAAATTTGCTTGAAACTTAGAGATCTGCATGTCTCAGCTTTCTGAGTGCTGAGGTTAAAGGTTTGCACCACCATACCCAACTTTCATCAAATTTTAGAAGCAAAGGAAAAGACTACCGCATAGAAACATTTAAGTGTGCTGTTATTAAGATAATGCTATATATTTCTTAGGCCATTGAGGCAGGTTCACTGGATTCAAATGGACACCTTTTTTGTCTAACTTGTTTTATGTGTTTTGTTTTTCAGAAGGAATTGAGCCTTCCAAGGAGAGGCAGCTTGTAAGTAGATGGCCCTTGGCATTATGATTTTGTCTATGATGATCTCTTTCTTGATTGGGAACTGTCTTAAGAACATATTGTTAATATTTATTGTAGAAATCCCATTCAAGAGTCTTGTTTTCTGGGTGCTGGAAAGATAGATGGCTGACTGGTTTAGAGCAGAGGACCTGTGTTTAGTTCCCAGCACTCATATGGTGACTTAGAGCCATCCATAACTCCAGATCCAATGGATCTGATGCTCTCTTCTGAGCTCCATGGGCAATGGGCACACTCAGGCATACGTGTGGTAATAGACATATATGCAGGCAAAACATTTATTTTCACTTAAAAATTATTTTTGTTTTCTGCTTATGTTTCTCATTAGATCAGAGACTTTTCTTCAGTAATCTCCTTGTTCCACGTTCCCTTCTCTGGCCCAAACTTTACATAACAGTTTGATAGAAGTGCTGTCACGTATCCATACCAATTATATTCTAATTTTGGGGTGTTAAATCTGAAATTCTTTGTGTCCATATTCCACAACTTGACTGTGGTGAAGGGTATGGTTCTTCTGAAAAGTTGGAGTAAAGGTTGCCACATTAAGAGAGTAGATTAAAGCAGGTTCTCATTCTCGTTATTTTATTCTGTGTTTATGGTTAGTGGAAATTGGAAAGTTGTTTTTGTCCTTAGATTTTAATTTTTTGTGTTTCGTTTGGTACTTTTTTCATAAGAATTTTTGGTGATTCATTGCTGATTTGGCTAATTAGAATCTGGAATGTGTATTTAAAAGCACAATTTGGTTTTTGGAGAACAAACTCAGTGGCAGTAGAATGTATGCTTAGCTTGGACGAGGCTCATGCATGAAGTTCCCCCTCTGGTGATACAGAGGAAGGAAAGGTAGAATGTGCTTTACTGAATTAGAATTTCTGTGCTAAGGCTCATCATTTGTTATTTGTTTCAACTTTATGTAATTTACACTCATACCAACATCTACTATAATTGAGTAAGGGTCAAAATTTGGAAAACACCAGGCTGAGGATATGTCTTAGTGGACAGTATGCTTGCTGTATAAGCATGAAAACCTGGTGTCAAATCCCCCAAATCCACCTAAAACTGGGATTGGTACAGATACCTGTCTGTCTGTCTATATCAGTGCTCTTCTTGGGAGATGGGAGGTGAAGGTAAGAGAATTTCTAGAAAAATAAGGACTGGCTAGCTAATCATGTACAGTAATTAACAACAAAGAGGCATTGTTAAAAACTGGAAGTTGCCCTCTTTATCTCCACACATATTATGACATGTGTGTTCACATTTACACAAACATGCATGCCTATACATACACACCCGTGAGAGCGCACACATGTACACAAACAATTTTGGTAACTATTAAAGAAATAGAACTATGATAAACAATGGCTTTGAAACTTCTTAGGGAAACATGAGTTATTTTATATGAGGTGGATACCATGGTATTGCTTGTTTTTAAGTATACAAAAGAGATTTGGTGTATTTGTGGATGAATCTGCTTATGCTATGCCATGTACAATCAGAAGACAACTAGCAGGAACCCATTCTCTACATCATGTGGATTCTGAGGCTTGAACTCAGGTTATCAGGGTCTATGGCAAATGCCTTTCTTTAGAACCTTTTGAATTGTTTGCTGACCTTTAAACGTTGCAGTCTTTCCTGGATGTGGTGGCGCACGCCTTTAATCCCAGCTTTAGGGAGGCAGAGGCAGGCGGACCTCTGTGAGTTCAAGGCTAGCCTGATCTACAAGAGGTAGTTCCAGGACAAGCTCCAAAGCTGTAGAGAACCCTGTCTCAATAAAATAAAATGCCTCCCTCCCTCCCTCCCTCCCTCCCTCCCTCCCTCTCTTTCTACACAGACACACCATATGCCTTTCTGCTTGCCTTTTTAATGAATTGGTTTAATTCAAGGTGATATAGAAGTCACAGTACAACAAAGATGTGTTTCAGTCCAGGCTATGGCAGAATTACATATTGAATTTGATTTTAATTCACAGATGAGGTGTTAGTAGCTGAAATGAAAACTATAGAAAATAGCTACTTTGTGATTGTTTGTTTGTTTGTTTATTGAGGCAAGGTTTCTCCACAGCTTTGGAGCCTGTCCTGGAACTAGCTCTTATAGACCAGGCTGGCCTTGAATTCACAGAGATCTGCCTGCCTCTGCCTCCCAGGTGCTGGGACTAATGGTGTGCGCCACCACTGATTTTTTTTAAGCAAAAGTTTATTAATGTAAAACAGGCTCTATGGCAACCCTACATTCTACCTGTAGGTGGTAAAAGATGTTAGTGGCAGAGAATGTTTGTGTTTAAATAGGAGTGGAAGAGAGTCACCGTCACAAGGAACAACTTACTTTTTGCCAGATTTCTTAATTCTGTTTGTGACCTAGGGATCCTTTCCCATGACCTTGGCTTTTAGCTCCTCAAGTGTCTTCGCTCCTCTTTGTTTCCACTTGAAAACCTTGTCTTCCTTATTCACCTTCTTGGGCTATTTTCAAGGACTTCTTTTTGCCACCTGTGGGTGATGTGAGCGAGCATAGCTTAGTCTGTCCCTATCTGTTGCTTACCTCCACTGTCCCCCATCCACTTATTTCTTTTAAAGTATGAAACAGATAATTTTGTTACTATTATTTAAGTATTTTACTTGTGTTAATACCCTTGTGATTAAGTTGTTTCCTCAATTTTTTAAAAAACTTTGTTATAAAAACTCATTAGAACTTAAAGGAATTTTGGCTGTGATTCAGAACTGGGATTCAGTCTTGACTGTATCACACAATAGACTTTGTAAACTTAGACAGATCATTTCATTTTTACTAAGTCTTTGTTCCCTATCTTTGAAAAGAAGGTAATGACACCTGCTTTTCCTTTCTAAGGATCACTTAATAGTATGTAACGTTGCTTCATTAATTATGATTTTGTTCTGAGATGTGTAATTTTTAAAATTGTTATTTTTCTTAAAATTTATTTATTTTAATACACATTGGGAGTTTGCCTTCATATATGTCTATATGAGGGCATAGGTCCCCTGGAGCTGGAGTTACAGACAGTTGTGAGCTGACATGTGGGTGCTGGGAATTGAACTCTGGTCCTCTGGAAGAGCATCCAATGCTCTTAACCACTGAGCCATCTCTCCAGCCCCTTTAAAATTGTTATTAAACATCTTGGGTTAAGTTTAGATAAGTTCTGTCTCAAGGCTGTATTTCTTTTTAAGGACTTTATTTATGTATGTAAATATTTTGCCTGCATGTATATAGTACATGCAACATGATTATGAAGTGCCAGAAAGTGTTGACAGAGACTGTGTTCTTTTGTTTTCTGGCCATCCCGACCCAGATAATTACACAAAACTATATTAATTACAACACTGTTTGGTTCAGGCCTGTTTCTAGCTAGCTCTTATATTTTAAATTAGCCCATTTTTTAATTGATTTTTATTGAGCTCTACATTTTTCTCTGCTCCCCTCCCTACCTTTCCCCTCTCCTTCAACCTTCCCCAAAGTCCCCATACTTCCAATTTACTCAGAAGATCTTGTCTTTTTCTACTTCCCATATAGATTAGATCTATCTATGTCTCTCTTAGTGTTCTCATTGTTGTCTAAGTTCTCTGGGATTGTGATTTGTAGGCTGATTTTCTTTGCTTTATGTTTAAAAACCACTTATGAGTGAGTACATGTGATAATTGTCTTTCTGTGTCTGGGTTACCTCACTCAAAATAATGTTTTCTAGCTCCATCCATTTGCCTGCAAAATTCAAGCTGTTGTTATATTTTCTGCCTTGTAGTACTCCATTGTGTAAATGTACCACATTTTTCTAATCCATTCTTCGATCGAGGGACATTTAGGTTGTTTCAAGGATCTGGATATGACAAACAAAGCTGCTATGAACATGAATGAGCACATGTCCTTGTGGCACGATTGAACATCCTTTGGATATATACCCAAAGTGGTGGTATTGGGCCTTGAGGAAGGTTGTTTCCTAATTTTCTGAGAAATCACCACACTGACATCCAAAGGGATCGTACCAGCTTGCATTCCCACCAGCAATGCAGAAGTGTTCCCTTTTCCCCACAACCTCTCCAGCATAAGTTGTCATCAGTGTTTTTGATCTTGGCCTTTCTTACAGGTATAAGATGGAATCTCATTGATTTGCATTTCTCTGATGACTAAGGATGCTGAACATTTCCTTAATGTCTTTCAGCCATTTTAGATTCCTCTGTTGAGAGTTCTCTGTTTAGGTCTGTACTCTATTTTTTTTATTGGATTATGTGATCTTTTGCTGTCCAATTTCTTGAGTTCTTTATATATTTTGGAGCTCAGACCTCTGTCTGATGTGGGGCTAGTGAAGATCTTTTCCCATTCTGTAGGCTGTCGTTTTGTTGACCGTGTCCTTTGCTTTACAGAAGCTAAAATCCTGATTCTTATACACACACAGACACCCATGGCCAGGGTAATTGTTGATAGATTTAGGCCTTTTATAGATTAGCAGGAATGGTGTAATTTACCATAGTCCTTTTAAAAGTTTGTTTTAAATCTTAATAAATCTCAGATTATTTGGTTGGGTAGATGGCTTAGTCCTTAAGAGAACTGGCTGCTCTAGCAGAAGACTCAGGTTCCCAGCGCCCACATCAAGTGGTTCACCACTACTTGTACCTGCACTTTCAGAGGACCTAACACTCTTCTGGCCTCCGAGGGCACATGCATGCACATGTATGCAGGTAGAAAAATAAAGCACATGCACATAAATGAATATAAGTAAAGTTTTTACTTCAACAAAAATCTCATGAAAATTTGAAAGTTTTTATTATTTGTACTTTGAGGTTAGGAAGCCACATCTGAGAAATTCTCCATTGAATTGGTGGTTTCACCTCCCTTCAAGTTCTCAGATATCTTACAAACCATGGGCATTTCAGGAATAGATCTTCAATATTTTCCATAAGATTTGATTCTATAAGCTAAATACCAGGCCAGTTTTCCAGGGAAGATAGGATTTTAACTGCCATACAAAATTATCTGTACTTCTTAAAACTGTCTTGTTAAACCTGATTGAATTAATATCATTTTCAAATATATATATAGGCATTTTAATTATGGACATTATAGGCAAATGCTCAGTTGCAAAACTTTTTTTTAGTTATAATCTAGTTTTAAAAAAGAGGAGGCATTTATTATTCCTATTCAGATAAGTATATTGCTTTAAAAAGTGATGAGACTTAGCAAGTCTTCCTTGTTGGAGGAGGGCCAAAGAGAATGAGAAGTGATTTATCGGTTTTTCATACACAGGAGTGGAGGCTACAAACTGAAGGGTTATAAATAGCCTGAGGAGAAAGATAATAGGCTTTTATATATTAGAAAATAAATGTTAAATGAATATTTCTAACAAGTAACTGCAGTCTTTCCTTCTCAACTTATTCAGTCCTGTATATTAATTTTCATTTTACTAGTTCAAATGTTAGCAGTCTGCTCTGTACTAAAAAGAGTTTTGGAAATTCTGACTCAGTCCACTGGAATGGTCTGGAAGTTCTCCAGTTGTCCTAGTGATACTACCCGAAGCCTGTGCCAAAGACTCTATTCTTTGACATGTCAATAGTTTCAAATACCTGCTGACTCCTTTGCCATGTGCTGAGATAAGAACAGACTGGCTACTGATTTATTCTTTAGCTTTCAAAGAGGCATCACTGTGAAAGAGGGTCTCTGTAGATAACAGAGATTTGAAATAATTATGGCTGTTTTACTGTCAATTTTCAAATGTGAATATTCTAATAAAAACCCATTAAGAGGATACAGTTAACAGATGAATTAAATTGCTTAATGCTATATAAAGTTGAAACACCTAGGTAGTAGTGGCACCTACATTTATTTAATCCTAGCACTTAGGAGGCAGAGGTAGGTGGATCTCTGAGTTTAAGGTCACCTTAATCTATAGAAGTTTCAGGATAGTCAGGACTACGTAGAAAAAACATGTGTTGAAACAAACAAACAACCCCGCACACACACACAAAACATCGAAAGAAAAAGGGAAAAACAAAACAATAAAACCAAGCCAAGAATTGAGGGCAGTGTTTATAGAATAGCTTTTCCTGGAGATAATGATGTATCTGATTTATAAAATGTGATGAATATAATTATTACAGAGGATACAAACCTAAAATGTCATTTTTAAAAAAAAATTATTTATGCATGTACTTTATATATACACCAGAAGAAGGAATATGATCTCATTACTGATGGTTGTGAGCCACCATGTGGTTGCTGGAAATTGAACTCAGGACCTCTGGAAGAGCAGGCAACACTCTCAACCGCTGAGCCATCTCTCCAGCCCCCATCTTCAGTATTTTTTAAGGAATTTCATGTGTCGATTTTCGTGGTTATTATTGCAAAGCAGTCTAGAGAAAAATCCATTTGCTATTGTTTTCAGACACTTACTGAATAGTATACCTCAGAAATTTCTACCATTGTTTCTAGTGTCAGAGTGTTTTGGTTCAGCAATATGGTTGAAGATAGGGATATTTTGGGCTAATAAAATTCATAATAAGCTAACTAATCACAAGAATTAGGAAGAGGTTGATTTTGACCTTACCAATATGGCTTATTCTCTTGTTTGGATTTGGATTGTTGTTTGAAATAATGAGAATATTAATAATACATATTTTATAGGACTTCTATGAGTATGGGTAGTGCCTGGGAAGTACCTATACTTAGGTTTTAACCTACCTGAAAGATTTCTGTGCAGGGCAGTGGTGGCACCCGCCTTGAATTTCGGCAGAGGCAGGAAGATCTCTGGGTTCAAGGCCAACCAGGTCTATAAGAGCTAGTTCCAGGACAGGCTCCAAAGCTACAGAGAAACCCTGTCTCAGAAAAAACAAAACCAAAACAAAAATATTGAAAATGAAAAATAATATTTTTAAAACAAAACAAAAAAAACCCAAAAAGTCCATACCCCAATATAAGGTTTTTCCACTGACCCAGCAAACCAAACCAATGATAGATTTATGGTGCCAGTGACCCTGGCATGTTTTGCTCTGGGTGCAGGAGAGGACACGTTGGATGGGAGACAGACAAGATATGCCATGTGGAGAGAGCTTGGGTGTAGAGTATTTAGTGGGCATTTGGAGGGTATAAAGGTAAGGCAATATGGGGGAGAGAGAGATAGAGGAACAGAGAAAAAGAGGAATGGTGGGGGGGGGGGAGGTAGAGGTTGCCTCTTCAGAAAAAGAATGGACAGAGAGAGAGAAATCGAGAAGAGGCGCAAGATCAGCTTGCCTCAGTGGGAAGGGGGAAACTGGGAATGAGCGAAGCTTGTCTTTTAAAGGGTCAGGGTACCCAGGTGACAGGCAGACCAGCATAATTATAATTATGACTGTGTGTGTGAGATGTATCCTTGAGCAGGACATGTATAGAAGGGATCCCGCAGAACAGAGAGGCAGCTTTTGCTCTGGTTATGTGTCGGGGTCCTGGTATGACCACGTCTTTAGCAAGGTACCCCCCCCCCCCAAACACAAAGGCCCTGAGCCTCTCAGGTAATAACTTGGAACTGGCAACTTACTGGGCCAGTGGTTGATCTAGTCTGGCAGAGAGTTAAAAGTCCAGGTTTAAAAGTAAAATGTTCCTGGAAGTTCTTCAGGATCCCAGAGAGTAGACGGGGGGGAGAGACCAGAGAACCACATGGTCTTTCCGTGTTTAAATACCCTGTAGGTAGGTGTGGTCTTGAGCATCTCTGGGGAAAGGCGCTTCCCTTTTAGTTAATATTGATTTTTCATGTATATATATCATTACTTGTAGGGAGAACTACAGAACTGGCTCCTGATGTTAGCATGTAGTCTTAATCTGCCCTTTGTCTTAAGCATCTTTTGTTTAACGTATGTGAATCTTGGTTGAGAATTTCCCTAGACAACAAAGCTTATGCAAAACTTAGCTGGGTAAAATCAGGCACACTGTGATATTCCTTAACAGAAAATTTGCGTTTGACATTGTCCCTTTTGGAAGCTTAGTTAGGATGTTTTGGGGATATGGAAATCAACTTGCTAAAGGTGTAAGGTAGAGAACAATAACAAAGGCCCTTGGCAAAGGGAAGGTGAGTTCAGCAGCTGGAAAGGCTAAAATCATCCTTAATGTGCCCTGTGTTTTCTTCCACGGACCCTAGTGAACCCATTCTACAATTACTGTTTTGGTTTTTTTTTTTTTTACCTTTATTTTTATTTTATGTGCATTGGTGTTTTTTCTTCAGATTTGTATGAGGGTGTCAGATCAGATCCACTGCAACTAGAGTTACAGACAGTTTGGGAGCTGCCTTGTGGGTGCTGGGAGTTGAAAACAGTTGGTGATACTATGCTGTGTAGATAGTTAAGAGCCTGTCACAGTTCACTGGTGTTCTGCAGCAAGGGTTACATACCTCTTACTTAGAGTTTCTTTTGATTGCTTATCTTTTTACAGGTCAGGCTGTTTTTCTCAGATGATTTACTAATACTTAGATGCCTCTCCTTTAAATAGAAAGATGTATAATAGCCAACATCTCCACAGTTCTTTCTCTCTGCTGTGCACTTTTCTGTTTTACATATTATTCATCTATATTGGCTACTTTAATTATCTTCATTTTACAGATGGAAAACTAAACTCAAGTAGTTTACATGACTTTCATGTAAATGGTTTCTATGATGGCTATTGGATCAAATTGCATTAGTTTCTGAGCTTGCAATTGTTTGTATTATTATGAAGCATGTCTTATTTTGCTGTGTAGGTAAAGATGACCGTGAATCTGATCTTTCTGCCTCACTTCTCAGGGCTGGGTATTGCCATGCTGGCTCCTCTGGGCTTACTTTCTTAGCTTTTCTTACTATATTTCTCACCACAGGTTATTGAAGTGATATGAGAATAATGGAAATTAAATAAAATTGATGCCAAAATTTTATGGATGTAGGTTATTTAAATTAGTCAGTTTTAGAATTTGAATAACTGTGCTTGGAGTCTTAAAATTAAAGTCCTCTTATCTTCCACCAGGCCTGGGTTTGAGAATGAATAATGTTGCAGAAATATATATTTATTCTTAGCCTATTAATTTACCAATTTGGGATCTGTAAGAGGCTTTCATCCAATCCCCCGTTCCCTGCAACAGCTGTTTGTATCTTGCCCCATGGCTCCTGGGTTAATAGTATTTCTGACACAGTGCGAGTTTTCAAGTTGGTATGTATAATTTCTGCCAGAGCCTTTGTTGCTGCCAAGTCTGAGGGTACAGCTGATTTGTGGGGGAGGATGCTTATGACTATGAGGGAACAAGGTGCTCTCTGGGTCTCTGATTTGCTGCAGGCTGAGTGTGAATGATGTCAGGAAGATCAGAGGACAGCTGATTCATTTAAGATCTGGAACTTTTCCCTCTCCTGGGCTCTTAGTTTTTGTGAGGGGATTCTGACTGCCATGCTGATTACTTTTTTTTGTTTGTTTTTTGAGAAAAATGCCTTAATGTTACCCATGAGTTTGGGAATCTTTCTGTGTTTTCACTGGCTAAAACACCCCTTATGTGAGAGAAGTGTCTGCTGAGATTCCAGTGTGAGAGGCAGATCTTGAGTAGTCAGGAGAATGATGAAACGGAGGAGAGAGAGACTGGGAGCACCGTGCCTGCGGATTCAGTAAGGAGGTTGGGGTCTCTGACTCAAAACAGGCAGATGTAAGAAAAGTAACTAATGCCAAGTAACTTCTTCATTTACTTGGATGAAGACTGCTTTGAAAATGTCTGTTAGGAAGAGGGTGGAGCTGACTTTGTCCATTCAAGGTCATTGGAGGGACCTGTGGTGTTTTCAATTCAGACGTAATTTTAGGTGTGCCTAGGTGCTTGGGGAAGCTGGGTGAACGGTAAACCTAGTTTTCCCCCTGCCTTGAAAGCAAGTTTTTAAAGCTATTGTCAAAGATGAAAGTAAAAGCCTTAAGAATATGAGAAAAAAAGAGGGGGTGGATGAAAAGCATTCCTCCATTGCCTTGTGGTGTGGAGGGATACATTTCTGCCCTTGGCCTGTCAGTTCGTAACTGCAGGCCTCCCTTTCAGATCCTTTAAATTCTGTTTCTCCTTTGCCTAAGACAGAAACTATTAGGTGAAGATTACATAGCTGTGAAATGAGGAAGAGGGTTCTATTTTCAGGATGGTTTCCTCAAGGTCTCCTCAGGTTTGTTTGGTAAATAAACCTGATTTACCAAATTTTTAATTGTTTTAATTGTTGATTAAATCGTGGACAAAAAAAGAATCCTAGTGCCCACGTCTCCTCAGTATGTCTTGAGCTATGCCTTAAATCCCAGAGTGGAAGGAGCACACTTTCTTCCTGCATATTGGTGCTCACAGTGACTTTTTGTGGGTTGAGACCCTTAGCATGTTCATCGATTGAATTACTAATTCACTAGTTCCTAGAAAATAGCACTCATGAATTTTAAGTATTCAAATATTTTCATATACTCTGAAGAAGAAAACAACAACAAAAAACCAAAACAGCATTTACCAGACTGACACTAGAGTAAAAAGATCACAAAAAGAAACATAATCAATCAACTGAAGTAGTAATTAAAGTAAATATTACTTGTTTGCTGAGCATGAGTTTTAAATGGCGTTTGTAAACTTTCAAAAATATAAGTGCTCAACAACTAAGATTTTTGAACTAGTCCACTGTATTGGGAGTTTTGTATCTGTTTTAGAGGTAAATTTGAAAAATGGCCCTGATGAAGGAGCTAATAAGTAATTTATTAACCCTTTTTCCTTCCTTCCTTTTTCCCTCCCTCCCTTCCTCCCTCCCTCCCTCCCTCCCTCCCTCCCTCCCTCCNCTCTCTCTCTCTCTCTCTCTCTCTCTCTCTCTCTCTCTCTCTCTCTCTCTCTCTCTCTTAGATAGGAATTTTCTGCATAGCCCTGGCTTCCTAGAATTTACTCAGTAGTCCAGGCTAGCCTCAAACTCACAGAGATCACCTGCCTCAGCTTCCCCTGTGTTGGGATTAAAAGCATGTTTTTTTTTTTCCCCTAAACAATCCTTTGTAGACTACAGCCCATTGTATAATTAATTTGCAGAGTAGTAATTAGGAACAAAATGAAAATGAGATTAGATTTTTACAGATTTTTTTATAATCCTGATAACATAGTCGTTAAGATAACTAAACCTCTCATTATGTGATAAGATTTAAGACTGCTAAGTATGGTGACGGGTTCTTATAATTCTAGCTCTATGGGAGACTCAAGAACACCACAAGGTAGAGACCAGCTTGAGCAACTTAATGAGATGGCTCAAGAAGAAAGGTTTAAAAACTTAGCATTATTTTGCAGGATAACTAACATAGAGTACTTTATTATCAGGCCTAATGAATCATAGCTTACATATGAAGGGAAAATAGGTTGCATTTGTCAAAATTTAGGTATGCTTATAGTTTATTTTACTGTTCGGGATAGTAGCTTGCTTTGTAGTCCAGACTGGCTTTAAATTCATGATTTTTCTGTATCAGCCTTCCAAGCACTGAGATTGTAACAAGTACCTTGTGTGGGTTAGGTTTTAGTCTGTGTGCTGTTTGCCAGCATTGGTACTGATGTGCAATATTTGCAAGTGATTTTTAACCACTTACTTTTCTTAAGCCTCTTGCTTAAACTTAATTCACTTTGAATATGAATCTTTTTGCTGGAGAAATTAACACTGACCCTGTTTTTGCTTTTGTTTTGTTTTGTTTTGTTTTTACTATGATACCCTGTCAGAATCTCTACTCTTTGCCGAGGAGCCGATGTAAGTCAGCACATGTTCTCACCCTCATCGGCTCCAGTCTTCTCCCTGGCTAAAGTCCCATTTAGTGCTGATTGTGTGCTGGCTACTTCTCCTCTTGTCTTTTTCTTGAACCCTCAAGCCCACAGCAGCCCCTGCAGTCCCTGTTCCAGCCGTACACTGCAGTGGAGGTAAGGAAGCCTGCAATGAATTGATTTGGTTATTGGCAGTTGCTTCTGGTCTCATAGATAAAGTTTGTACTCTGCTTCTTAGAAGTGGGAAGAATTTGGTAAGAGGCTGTAAAAGTGTTTAACAAATCTCTACAATATGCAGATTTCTGAAGAATGTAGAGTAGCATATAGGTAATAAGAAGTTTTGTGGGCACCCTAACCCTGTGACTGTGACTACCTCATAACTCGTCCATATGCTTTGTAGCAGAAATATCTGAGTATAGGACTTAGAGAGGTGGATCAGGAGTTAAGAGCACTGTTGGTGTGGAGGACCTGACTTTGATCCCAGCACCCACATGGCAGCTCACAACTCTAACCCTAGTTCCAAGGGATCAATCAAGCAAGCATGCAGACAAAAGATTCAGAAAAATAAAGTAAAAAATCATTAAATACACACACTTAAGAATAAAAACAGGTGAAATGATTTGTTCCAACTGATGAAAATAGCTCTCCTTCTATCTTTTTCCTTTTCGTATATCCAGCACTGTTTGAATATATGCTGTTAGGTACTGCATTAGGGTTAGGAGACAAAGCAGGGACTACAAAATGATGACGTCCCCCATCCTCAGAGAACTTAGGTTATAGTGGAAGGGAACAGAGTTAATGAGTGAATATGAAACATAATAGCAGTATAGATGGAGTAGAAATATGAGGGCCTGGGTTGACCATCTTCAGTGTATCAACAGTAGAAAAGACTTCAAAGAAGTAGGGCCAGGCAGTGGTGGGGCATGCCTTTAATCCCAGCAGGGGAGAGGCAGAAGCAGGTAGATCTCTGTGAGTTCTACCTGCTCTACAAAGCAAGTTCTAGGACAGCCAGGGCTGTTACGCTGAGAAACTCTTCTTCTAAAAAACAACAACAAGGGCTGGAGAGATGGCTCAGTGGTTAAGAGCATTGCCTGATCTTCCAGAGGTCCTGAGTTCAATTCCTGGCAACCACATGGTGGCTCACAACCATCTGTAATGAGGTCTGGTGCCCTCTTCTGGCTTGCAGACATATACACAGACAGAATATTGTATACATAATAAATAAATAAGTATTTAAAAAAAAAACAACAACAACAAAAAATACAGTTCCTTGTGTCGTAGTAATCCCCAACCATAAAATTACTTAGTTGCTACTTCATAACTATGAATTATAAATTGTAATGTAATATGTGATATACAGGATATCTGATAATGCTACCCCTGCTAAAGGGTGGTTCGACCCCCGAAGGGGTCGTGACCTACAGGTTGAGAAAGAACCGCTGGTCTAAGAGCTCTCTTCCTATGTGATTTGTGCAGCAGGGTTCAATGAAGCTGGTGTGGCATAAATTAAGTGAGAAATACAGTGAAATGAGGTCCGAGGAGTAATATGGAGCTGGTCGGATTAAGTGGAGCCATTGTATGTGTATTTGTTTTTATGTTGAGTAAGGTGAGTAGACATGAAGTGTTTAAAATCCAAGAATTTATGTATATGTAAGTTCGTCTGAGACAGGCATGGTGACACAATTCTGAAATTTCAGCACTTGGAATTGGGAACAAGGAGGGTCAGGAGTTCCAGGCCAACCTAGTTACATAGTGATATGTACATATAGGCCACTCTAGACTACATGATACTTTATCTCAAAAGTAATTAAAGGAGAGTGGGGGAGATGGCTCAGTTTGTAAAGGTACTTGCAACCAACCCTGAAGACCTATTGTCAGCTCCCCAGAACTCACATGGTGGAAGGGAAAGAGCTGACTACCTGAAAGTAATTCAACATAGTCCTTTGACCACCACAAGTGTGTAAAATAAAAATAAATGTAATTAAAATTATCACTCTGGCTATAGTTAGAATGCTAGCGGCATTATCTAGGTAAGATAGGTACCCTTGTTCTTTGTTGTTTGTGAGGATCCATGCATATGAGTGTGCAAATATGCACACATGCACTTTCATGTGAAGGCCAGAGGTAGGTGTTGGGTGTCTACTTCAGCCATTCTCATTGTTTTAAGACATAAGCTTAACCTCAAGCTTATATATTCAACTAAGCTGGTTGGCCAATGAATGAAATCCAGGGATCTGTTATTAAATTGGAGTTTAATACAGATTAAAAAATTGCAGGATAGATAGTTACATAGTCAACGAGAGAGAAGCAAAATCTGGGTAACAGGTAATATAATTAGCAATTCAGAGCATATTAGTGATTTATGAAGTCATCTGTGAATTCCTGTTGATAGAAAATGAAGACATGTCAAAGGACTAAATCAGTAATCTGACTTTGAGAGAGCAGGGAGATAATGAAGATCTAGCACAGTAAAGATGGGTGAGTGATTGCTTAGAACCACAAAGGTTCTTGGAAGCCAGTTGGGGGTGAAAGTTTCTAAAGGGAAGATTGAGTGATCAAAATGTATATGCAAAGCTTTCTGCTAGAAAAATTAACTGAGAAGTCAAATGGTTAAGTAATTTTTACTTACAGGGTGTTCAGATTTAAATGATGTAATTTGATTTTGGAGATCAAAATCTGCAGGTCTTGGGATAGTGTTAGACATTGGACAGTGCCAGGAGCCTTACCCTTCCTTCAGGCACATCTTCCTGTGTGTGGGCTTGGCACAGACAATGAGTTGAAAGACAAACACAATATAATGTTGGTTTAGTCTTCTTGGATTAGTTAGCACCCCTTGGATTGGTAACACAACCTTAACAGTATCTTACATTGATCGACATAATGGAAATGTGAGATTTGCTGGTGTTTGGTAGACTTGTTTGCATGTTTGTTCACTGTAATAGTGTATTATTCCTTTTTTTTTTCTACTTGGTGTAAAATACTAGGTCAGTGTGTGCCAAGATGGTTTTGATTGTTTACAGAATATTTTTGTGTTTCTTTAAACCGTCTTAAGATTCTAGGATGTACTTATTAAACCATTGGATCTTTTTAGGAATTACTTTTAATCTTTGGTGTGACTTGAACAGAATTTGGACGCATTTCCCCTTTTTCGAGGTAATACTTCTGAGTATTCTGCTTGAGTTCTATGCATTGAAGTTTTTGCAATCAGCTGGGAATGTGGAGTGTTGTGGCTGTGTGTTAGGTGGAGGAGCATGTCAGCTCCTTGATTTCTCTAGCAGTTTCCTTATTTTCTTTCAGTGATTAGTACTGTACTCCGTTAAAGCCTTGGGAGGCACCCAACTTTGCTTTACAGGTTTTCATAGTTCTTTCTGTAGCTCTCTTCCTTCTGCTACTCTGTCTTGAAAATTCTAGCCAACTTATTCTCTCCAAATTCTGTCTCCTCAATTTAGAGATTTTTGGGCTCTTTTGCATATCCCCTTCATGTGTTGCTTCCTAGACATATTCCCAAGGCAGTGTGAACTGGAGCAATCTTAGTGCTTATTCTGCAAGTTTCCCTTCTGTTGAAAGTTGTTTTACATATTTTTCCTGATTTTATTTTAAATGGGGTTTGGATATGTTTCCCAGTGTGGCCTTAGACTTATGGATTAAGTGATCCTTCAGTTTCACCCTCCTTAGTAGTTGGAAGGAAGTACAGCTGTATACCACCATACCTTACTGATTGTTGGTTGGTTTGTTGGTTGGCTGGTTGGTTGGCTTTAAAAACACAGAAGTAAATCTGGTTAGTTTCCTTATCATCTAGAGGAACAAAAATCTAATATTCTTAATTTTTGAGCTCATGTTTTTATTATCAGATATTGATGTTTGACTGATTTCGTATTTGTTAAACCTTGTAAAAATGTACCAAGTGCTTTTTATTTGTTTTCTCATGCTTTATCAAAAAAACAAAAAGCCATAAAGTGGGGCTGGAGAGATGGTCAGAGGCACATACATATTTACAAAAAAAAATGTAGCCCAGTAAAGCCAAGATACTATGTATTTTTTTACAGAAGAATTTTAGACCCCCTTCTCCCCCTTAGACCCTAGTGCATGCATTCAAGAAACAGTTCCTGAATTAAATATACTTTCTATGGATATTTTATAACCATGATATATTTACATTTAAGCCTGTAAATTTATAAATACCACCACCTGGCTTATAACTTTAATTCATTTTTCGACTCCTGTCCCTGTAATGTCTTACACAGCACAAAGATCTGGTAACTTGATGTGGGAGTGTCATATATCAATCTGTTGATTTCATTGGTTAAGCAATAAAGAAACTCCATGGCCCTGATAGGTTAAAACATAGGTGGGAGGAGTAAACAGAACAGGATGCTGGGAGGAAGAGGAAGTGAGCTTGGACTCTACAGCTCTGCTCTCTGGAGCAGAGACGTCATAGCTCAGTTCTCGGGGACACATGCGATGAAGCTTCAACCCAGGATGGACGTAGGCTAGAATCTTTCCCGGTAAGACTGATGCCACACAGATTATTAGAGATGGGTTGATCGGGATATGAGAATTAGCCTGTAAGGGCTAGAGTTCATGGGCTAAGCAGTGTTTAAATGAATACAGTTTGTGTGTTGTTATTTCGGGCATAAGCTAGCCAGGCGGCCGGAGTGCTGGGGACGCAGCCCCGCCGCACTTAATTACAACAGTAACTCAAAAAGTAAAGGAAATGAGAACAAAAATAGGTAAGTAGGATTGTGCTAAATGAAAAAACTTCGTAGCTGGGTAGTGGTGGTACATGCCCTTAAATCCAGCACTGTGGAGATAGAGGAGGGTGGATCTCTGAGTGTGAGACCTGATCTACAGGACAATCACAGCTGTTACACAGAAAAGACCTGTCTCAAAACCTGCCCCCTGCCCCGCCAACAGTATTGTATGGCACAGAAAAAAGCCTTTTCTAATTACAGGAGAAAATTATATAATTAAGAACCTGACCCAGATAAACTAAAGGTGGAAAAACTGGAAAACACTTTATAAAGGAAATAACAAGGGGCGTAGAGTAATGGCTCAGTGGTTAAAAACACTTGCTACTCTTGCAGAGTACAAGGGTTCAGTTCCTAGCCCCTGCATAGTGGCTTACAACCTTCAGTTACTCCAGTCCTCAGGAGTTTAATACATCTTCTGACCTCCACAGGCACCAGACACACAAATGCTACGCATTTACACAGATGAAAAACACATGCATAAAATAAATCTAAATAAAATGAAATATTCCTTGATAAGAACCAACAAGCAATAGTGATGAAGAGTGGTAAGTTGGTTGTCCCAGCATTGCAAAAGAGACTTTGGGGGATTGTTAAGGTAGTCAGCTGTCTCTGTCATTTCTTACGTCTTTTGGAAGTCACTTGCTTGCAATTCCTGCTTGCTCAGGTAATACTGATTTCCTTCTTGGGTCTTTGATGGGGTTTGAAAACTGGATGATCATAGCTACTTTGCCTTCATAACTTAGCTAAGACATTTTTAGTATGAGACTTAGACTCCTCAGGATAAGACAGCTATTGAAATAATCTCTGTTATTTGCTAATTACCTTAGACTGGACATTAGCATGTGTTTCTTGCTTGGTGTTGTTCATGTTGGTTGAAGTTCTATTTTTCTGTATGTTTTTGCCTTTTCTTTCTCCTAGACAATACTTGATATTATTGTATTTAGGTTTGTATTAGGTTTAGAACCCTCTTATTTAGACAAAAGGGGCAGTGTTGTGGGAGCCTTTTGGGTACATGCCCATTAGGGCGTGTTCTAAGGAACTATGTGTGGATTGATAAGCACAGATATGAAGCATGCTCGCTCTCTTGTCTCATGGTCTGAGTTCTATTCGTAGCTCCCAGTGCCCACAGAGCAGAGGACCTCAGTGGCTCTCTACCTTTATTGTGAGTGTTTCCCAAATAAATATTTGTTATCCTTTATTCTGGGCTCTCTTGGACTTCCTTAATTAAGCCTACACTTGTCTTGAAAAAGAAAATAGAAAAATTGACCATGCTGGAGCCACTGTTTCTACATGACAGGGATATCTCTTGGTGATTATTATAGAGGAGAAGAAATAGACATAATTCCTAACAAATTTGTTTGTTTGTAAAATATGTCAGAAGATGGTAACTGCTCCTGGGAGTAAAGATAAAGGAGAGTAAATCCTGTTATCATATAGAGAAATGGGGGAAATAGCATTTGAGGAGTTAAAGGAGTAAGGAGATCTTGCCATGTATTGCTAAAAAAGAAGGGCATTCTAGGTAAAGGGAGCAATTAGTTAACACATTGTACCTATCAGCTACTAGTTTCTATTTAGAATCAGTAGCCTTTGGAAGATCTTAAGAGGAGGAGTGAAGTTATATAATTTATACTTTAAAGAGGTCACTAGTGTGGTGCTTGTGTTAGGTAGAGAGTAGAAGTAGAAAAGAGGATAAAGGAGAGAGAGAATATTGAAGTAATCTGTGTAAGAGAAATAGAATGCATCAGTGATAATTACTACTATGTAATGTTTAAGTAATACTATCTCCCTTTATTGGCAAAAAAAAAAAAGGTGTATTTTCTTCTATGCTTGTATCTTGGTCTTAACAAGGACATCATCTTGGTTATACTATGAAACAGGCAAATGCTTGGCCTGAAATTGCTCCTGGTTCTCTACCATGTTTACATTGAATGAAACAAGTGGTATTTTCATGACCCCAAGGAACTAGCCAAGCGCTCAAATAGGAGCTAGACCTCTAGCATTGGAAATTCGGAGTGTTTAAGGAATCTGAAACCAAGCATCCTATCCACAGTGTGTTGTTTCACAATGTAGTGATGTTTCAGCGACTGTGTGGGTACCTGAGACCCTGCTTCCACTTGTCCATTGAGATGACCACAATGAGGCATGTAAGATGAAATGATAGGCCTCTTTCTTGACTGGCCAGAGTTTTGTAGTTAACAGCAGAACATCAGCTCAGTGAACTTGTCAGCAGTCAAGTTAGTATATCTGATTCCTCAGACACCAAGTACTTTGTTTCTTGAGATGAAAGAGATCAGATCCTCTTCTGATTCTGGGGAAATAGCTAGAGCCTATTGAAAGGGAAAAGTTAGCCCATTTCTTGTTTTGGATCTCAGCTGATCTTGGCGTCAGTTCTAGAGTGTCTGACCTTTCTTCTCCCTCTTGTAGCCGTTAACAGATCAGCCAAGTAAGATTATGTGTACCTTTGTTAAAAGGCGTGTGGCCTAGAAATATGATCTTTGGTGCATTATATTTTAAAGTTTAAAGCAGCAGATGTAGTTCATATCAGTTAAGGGTCCCTTAAGTTTCATGGGATTTTCATTTTTATACATAATAAGTTTGGATATAATTTGATTTACATGTAATAGGTAAACATTGTCTTTAGTACTTATAACAAATAAGTACTTTAATACTTATAACCAATCATAATCATTAATTCATTTATTTATTTATTTGAGAGCCTAACTTATATTGTTCTAGACCTTTCGCAACATGCAGTATGCAAAACAAACATAATAATCACTGTCCTTCAGAGTTCCAGAGTCTAATTGGGAAATACAGCAAAATAGAAGTGTAAAATATCTAGTGTTGTGATAATTGTAAGTACTGTGGAGAAAACTGTATCAGGAAAGAAACATAAGAGTTTGGGAGGGGTACAATTTTAAATGGAATGCTTAGGGCAGTAGTTCTCAACCTGTGGGTTGTGACCCCTTTGTGGTCAAATGACCCTTTTATAGGGGTCACCTAAGACTATTAGAAAACACAGATTTACTTTACATTTCATAACAGTAGCAAAATTACATTTATGAAGTACCAACAAAAATAATTTTATGGCTGGGGGTTCTCCAAAATATGAGATATTAAAGGGTCGCAGCACTAGGAAAGTTGAGACCACTTAGGGAGAAATACATTAAGAATGTATTGAACAAAGACCCGAAGGAGGTAAGGGGCCAAGCTCAGGTGCTCTCTGGGGAAAACATTATATTATAAGCAAAGGTAATGTCAGTTGTAGCAGCCTTGAAGCAGAGATTTTTTTTTTAGGTTCATCTGTTGTTTGAGTCAACAATTCCTTTCTTGCTATTGCTGAGTAATTTCCATTGAGTAAAATGGTTTGTGAACTATGGTTTATCATTCAGGCATCAGTGGGTATGGGTTTTTGTTTTGTTTGGCTATCACAAATAATAACATATTGTCGAGTTCTGCTGTTTCATCCATTCTGATAATCTCTGCTTAACTGATAATAAATACATTATTTAGAACACTGATACTTAATGCAGTTTTTGGTTTATCTTAGATTAGTATTACTATCTATTGTCTTACATTTTCTTTCTGTTTAGACACTTAGACACTGTACTTCTTTTGTGAGTCCATTTTATTTCCTTTGTGGACAACTTTTTCACTTAAAATATTTCTAATTGCATTTGCTATTGTGTGTGAGCACAGCATATTTGTGTCATATCATACATGTGGAGGTCAGAGGACAACTTATAAGAGTCAGTTCTTTCCTTTGCCTATGAAATCCAAGGGTTTAACTCAGGTTATCTTGTTAGGTAGGTATGGCAGCAAGCACTTTTACCCACTGAGGCATCTCATCCAACTCTTTCTTTTCTTTTCTTTTTTTTTTTTTTACAATATGTTGCATTAATATATAGTATAATAAAAGTGAACTTTGTCGTAGTTTACCCTCATACTATGTCATATTTAATGTAAGAGCATTGAAGCAGCATACCTCTATTTCTTCTCTCTACCTCTGATGGTATGAATCCCAAGATAATCAAAATTCCTTAAAAATGTTCATTAAAAGTATTCTAGGAGGAACAGGAGATTGGTATGTATGTATATTCCTAGTGGCTTCTTTTTGTAGTCATCCAGATTTGCATCTGTTATCACTTGCTTTTGACCTAAGGAGCTTCATTTAAGTAATTGTTTATGTGTTTGGTTTATTTTTGATAAAAGTCCCCTCCCCACAAATTTGTTTATGTGTCTATAATGCCACAGGTGCACAGGTTCCTTCAGGGGCCCCAGAGAAGGCGTTGGATTTCATTTGGAGCTAGAGTTCCAGGCAGTTAAGACCCACATGATGTGAGTGCTGGGAACTGAACGCAGAAACTCTGGAAGGACAGACAGCAAGTGCTCTAAGCACTGTGCTATCTCACCAGAGCCTTGTAATGTAGTCCAGGTTGCCTATAACTTGTGATCCTTAGTTCTGCCTGTGGGCTTTTTTAGGTATCAGAGAAAAAGCTCAGCCTACAAAAGCAAAATGAGGAATAGGAATCCACCAAACTGAAAAGCTTCTGCACAGCAAAGAAAGAACTCAACAATGCTATTTCTGCTGACTCTGTCATTTGTCCAATGAAAAACAGAGTTGGCATATGAGAGAAAAGGGATTGACTGAGGGCGATGTGTGAATTAATTTTTGGAAGAGACACCCAAAGTATTTAAGCATAGCAATTACTTTCTTTTTTCTACACCCTCACCATTCTCTGGGATCTTGTGTTTCTATCTTTCATAACGCTCAGATCTCAGGATTTCCTCTCAGGAGTCAAATCTTTCCTATGTACAGCTGTTCCCACTCCCAGTACAATCTCATTTCCTTTTTCTTCTCTTCTTCACCACTTCTTTCTCATTCTCTTTTTTCCTGTTTTCTCTTTTTCCATAGGTGTGTTTATTCTAGTTATAGGTTATAGACTTCATTCCTTACTGCCTTCCTGGCACCTGAAACAGTGCCTAGTATGTAGAAAGTAGTCTATTCAATACATATCTATATTGATTACTCTCAGTGGCAAAATGAGAGTTAAAAAAATGTCTTTTTATTTTTAAGACGAACTCATTGGTAAGCAATGCCAACAACCTGTGCAGAAAAGCTACAGACTTGGAACTCACGGATCCAGTACTGTTTGTACTTCTCTATACCTATCAGCTTCTAAGTCTTTCTCACTTCCTAGTCCCTACTGAAGATCTCTGTGCAGCCTCTAACCTTTACTAGCTCTCTGGGATCATTGAAGACTCTTGCATGATTGCTGACTGCTTTTAAATGACATAATTTTCACCATCTTCAGCTTTCATTTTTTCCAGTATTTTTATCTTGTTGTTTTGTTTATTACTTTATTGTTGACCATGCTGGTCTGGATCTTGCTCTGCCTCACTTGATGATCCTGTCAGCCATTGGTGAGTGGAGGTGGATGGCCTGAGGCTGGCGCGGGAAGCGGAGTTCTTACTGCCTTTTCGTTTCGTTCTCCTTCTCAATGTTTCTAATGTTTCTTTCTAGTATCATTAAAAATATAGGTTGGCTTTCAAATACATCTATAAATTCTTTTTAGTTAACAAATGTGGCTTAAAATGGCTTTTTAATCATGATAAGGTTCTCTCTGACCATAGGAAGCGTCTGTTGTTAGTTTGTAAGGAAATTGTTTTGTTGAATTTCCAACTCCTAAGTGAGGATGTTAGGTAATTCATCAATTAACCATTCCAAAAATAACAATTTAACAGACTATTAATTGCCTTCATTTTTTAATAACAAAATACTGAATTTGCAAAAAAAAAAACTGGGATCTTTTGTGTATTTGCTTGTTTATTAATTTATGCTGAGGTTCAAAGTCTGGGCCTTTCACGTGCTTGACAAGTGCCCTACACCAACCTAGATAAAATATTTTGTTTTGTTTTTTCGACACAGGGTTTCTCTGTAGCTTTCAAGCCTGTCCTGGAGCTAGCTCTTGTAGACCAGGCTGGCCTCGAACTCACAGAAATCCACGTGCTTTTGCCTCCTTAGTGCTGGCATTAAAAGTGTTTGCCACCACCACCCTGCATGATAAAATAATATTTTGACATGTGTTTAGTTTCTAAATTTAAGTTTACAGTTTAGAACAAGATTGTTGCCCTTGGAGATGTTCTTCAGTTTCCTCAGGAAGCAAACTTAATTAACACTAGAAAAATGCTAATTAAGGCAAAAGTCAGGGCAGTGGTGAAAGTTATTCCAAGGCAGAACACACTGAATTATGAAGTCTGAGTGTTTCACATAGTAATTGCTGAACACTGAAGATAAGCACTAATTTGTTCAACCCAGAGAGTCATGCTACTCACATGCCTCCATAACCAACTACTCAAGGCTCTGGACGGAGTTAAAGCTGACATTTTGTTTTTATTGCAGTTGCCGGACAAGTAACCGCAAGAGCTTGATTGTAACCTCTAGCACATCACCTACACTACCACGACCACACTCCCCACTCCATGGCCACACAGGTAAGTTATTACAGGTTTTAAAAAGTTTAATAAAACACATCCACAGATACTGGGTTCCTTTCCTATTTCTCACATTTTGGGTTCAGCATTATCTGACTAATGCATAGAGAGTTCATAGACTTTCCTGCTTTCTGTGGGAGAATGTGTACAGTGGGTTTTTGACTCATTATGTCACCTTGCCCTTGCAACATTCCTTTGATCTTGTACATCTCTTAAAGCCACTTGTGTCTTTTGATCCATGATCTCTGTTCTAATGTTTTCTCCCACATATGGCTTTAGTTATCTTTGGTCATATGATGATTATCCAGTAGCATTTTGTTCTACTGTTGTATGACAATTTTTTTTTCTGGAGAGACACAACATCTACTTATCACAGATAGGAATCTTATGACAGACCAAAGTATGAGTACCACCAAAGCCCACATAGTGGTGAGCCAGTGAGTTGTATTGGGGTTACTTACAGGAGCAGAAATGGCTCAAAGATAGCCGCATCACCAATACTATATTATTTGTGTTTTAATAAATAAAGCTTGCCTGAAGATCAGAGGGCAAAGCAGCCATACTAGTCAGTCATACAGGCCAGGCAGTAGTGGCACACACTTTTAATCCCAGAACACTGGAGATGCTGGAGAGGGAGGCAGACAGGTATCTGTGAGTTCAGGGCCACCTGGGGCTTCACAAGATTGAATCTGACTGAATGAGAAATAGAGCTCACACAAACGTGTTCCCAGCACTTGGGATCACACACCTTTAATCCCTGCACTAGGGAGGTAGAGACAGGAATGATGTGGCTGGGCAGAGAGAGGAATATAAAGGGGAAGAGACAGCAACTCATTGGAGTGTGGAGTCTGAGGTTGGCAGAAAGCATTGCAGGTTCGCCCCTTTGTTTGTTTGAGCCTTGGTAGAGATAAGAGCTTTAGTGGCTTGGCTGTTTTGCTTTTCTGATCTTCTGCTTGAACTCCAATGTCTGTCTCTGGGTTTTTATGATTCTTCTACACCCCAGCACAGGTGACAGCTCATAAAGGCTGGGAGCCCAGAGAACACTGGACAGCCTTCAGGCAATTCACCGGGCTGTCCAAGTTGCTCTAAACCTCTTCCAGACAGCTCAGCTGGGTTTTTGCTTCTTTTAGACAGCTGGTCTGGTCTCAGAGTTTTCTTTGTAGCTTTACTAGTTTGGCAGTCTTTTTTTTTTTTTTTTTTAATCTTAGCTTTGTTTGAGGGACTCTCAGCTTTTATTGTTTACTCTGGCAAGGAGGGCTGTGGATCTGGTCAGTTTTAGGGACTTCCTGAAGCTATTTTGAGTTGTTTACCTTTCCTGCTTAAGAAGCTTCCATGCAAGGTAGAATGCTTTGATCTTGGACAAAACTGTTACACCACATTTACCATGCCCAATAATCAGATCGAACAGGGTTTTCTTGCCTTGTGAGATTCCTGTTAATTTTCCCTGTTGAAATTCAAAGGAAAGAAAAATGTGAGGGATTTTTGCTTCATTTTGAAATTGATTTTACATATTAGGACTCAAACGACTTTGTGTAGTCAGTCTCAACTCCATCTAGAATATGAACTTTTATACATAGTGTAACAGCTGATTTATTTGCTTCTGATTAAGGGAGATATATATTTATAGTTATGTTAGCACCGACTCAGGTTGTCCCTTCCTAGGAGAGGGACAGAAGACCTCATTTGACTTAGCCTGTATTTTATTCTAGGCCTGTACTGTGAAGGTCAGCCCTACCTTTGCTGAAAGGATTGCTCTGGTACCCCACAGTTCATTGTTGCAGTGTTTACAACAGAATCTCTTAACACAGTGTTAATGGAAATGGAACAGACTTAGAATGATAGGCAAGCTAGGAAGTCATTCGAAGATCACTTCCTGGATTTCCTAATCCTTTGGTACTATTATCCTAAGCCTGATTTTTGTTTGTCTTTCAACAGTAAAAGGGGACATTAAGTAGTGAAACAGATGGATATCAAACTCATTAAGACTTTCATCTTTTTGCTCATGATTTACTAGGTGTTTGATTAGATGTCAATAACCTGAGAGGGATTCTGATTTAAATTTCATCTTCAGGGAAGGGGCTCATTTGAATAACTGTCACTTTAGAAGGTACCACCAATAAAGGGTTTACAGGGAATTAGACATTCGTAAAGAAGAGCTTTCGCTTTTTCTTATATATGTCCCTGGTTTTGTTTTAAGTGATTTTTGAAATAGCCCTCCTATCCTAGAACTTTGTAGAATTTCAACTTTTGTCTGACCTTTATTTCCATTACATAAAAATAAATTTAGCTCATCTAGACCCTGTACTGTAACTGTACAGGTCTGTACAGGGTCCTGTACCTGTGAATGTGAGTACTGGGAAGTAATTTCTACTGGCTGCTGCTCTCTGAGGTGCTTGTCTCTTATTATCTCTAGATTTCTGACAGTTTAGGATTAAATTTTCTTTACTCAAGTGGCTTTTATTGAGGACACCACATGGTCTTTTCTACCTTCCTGGGTCTGTGAACTTTAATACTTATATTTAACTTTTGTATTTATGACATGCCTAGTACTTCATAAATGTTTGCATCGTCATCTTTCTGCAAACCGTGGCAGAAAATGTATAGAAGAATTGGCATGAAAGCCTAGTCCATGGTTGAATATGGACTATACTTAATCAGCTGTTGAGAAGCTGCCCTGGTTTTACCATGCAGATCCAACTTGACATCAGTTATATTGTCAAATCTTATACATCTAAAAATTCTAAGTCCTATTTGCTTTGCTCTTTTGAGTAGTAAAGGTTTGTTAATTTGAAAGTAGCTGAATAAATTGTTTACAGTTCAATTTAGTATTAAGTATCTCTTTTATATTTTAAATTATGTTTAAGTGTTTGCCTGTGAGTACAGGTGCCCATGGAGGCCCAAGATGTCAGATTCCTGCTGTGACTAGAGTTATAATTGATTACAAAAGCTGTTGAGTAGCCGGGCGGTGGTGGCGCACGTCTTTAATCCCAGCACTCGGGAGGCAGAGGCAGGTGGATCTCTGTGAGTTCGAGGCCAGCCTGGTCTACAAGAGCTAGTTCCAGGACGGGCACCAAAGCTACAGAGAAGCCCTGTCTCGAAAAACCAAAAAAAAAAAAAAAAAAAAAAGAAAAGAAAAAAAAAAAAAAGAAGTTGTCGAGTGTTGTGAACTGAACTCTAGACCTAGGAGAGCGCGATGAGGTCTTAACTGCTGAGCTATCTCTTTAGCCCATAGTATTAAATATCTTATAAACAGGTATAATTCTAGTAAAATTGGTTTTATGGGAACTTCTGGACATGGACATTTCTTAGTTTTGTTTTATTTGGGGGGCAGTGTGAGAGAGAAACAGACAAGACTCTGGGGTTCAAACCTAGGACCTTTTCATACTATACTTCCTAGTCTTTTTAAAATGTTCCTTATTTTTTAGATTAGTTTTAGCAAAACTAATTTAGCAAAATTTATATTCTCTGTCCCCACACACGAAGAGACTCTATTGTCAGTATTCCTATCAGTATGGTACATTTGTTGCAGTTGGTAAACCTATCTGTCATATTTCTACGCAAGCAGTAGTTTTTCATTTATTAGTGATTATACACATTAAACACACTTACAGTACCATGTAGAACATTTCTGCTACTATACCTGTTTTGTTGATTTTCTTCAAGTGTTGAACTAGCTTGCATTCCTGAGTTAGTTCTCCTTGGTCATGGAGTACATTTCTTTTTAAGCATCGCTAGATCAAGTTGTTAATAATTTATTGGTAACTTTGCATTTGTTCCTGAAAGGTAATAGTCTGTGGTTTTCATTTTTGTGTTTTTCCTAATTTGGGTATTTGGTAAATGCTGGCTTCAGAATGAACTGAGGTGTATTCTTTACACTTCCTTCTTCTGGAAAGCTTGTGAAGAATGGGTATAATTTTTTGTGAAATGTCTGAATTTACTTTTGGAGCCTGGCCTGGAACTAGCTCTTGTAGACCAGGCTGGCCTCGAACTCACAGAGATTCACCTGTCTCCCGAGTGCTGGGATTAAAGGCGTGTACCACCACCACCTGGCTTTTACCTGTTTCTTAATATGGAATAGTTTGTCAAATTATGTCTTACAAAATTAGTCCATTTAAATTAGATTATGAGATTTGCAGATATAGAATTCTTCATAGTATTTTTATTAATACTTTTATTTCTTGAGGTTGTTAGTGATAACCAACCCTTAATTCCTGATCCTAGTAATTTGTCTGTCTTCTTCCCTGCCTTTTGTGTTCTCTCATGTGCTCTTCCTCAACCTTACTTTGATATTTAGTTTGTCTTTTCAAATAACCAACTTTAGGGTTATGTTAATTTTTCTCTATTTCTTGTTTCTAATTTTATCATATATCTGGATTTTATTACTTTTCTTCTGCCTAAATAGTTATTAATTTGATTTACTTTTTTCCCTACTTTCAAAAAGTGTAGATTTAGAACATGAGTTTGAATTGTCTAATCTAACATGCATCAGTGCTTTGGAGTACTGACTTCACTGTGCAGCTCACAAATTTTGATAAATTGTGCTTTTATTTTTATTTGAAGGGTTTTGAGGCTTAGATAATGGATACTTGGAGAGTTTTCCAGATATATTTCTTTTATTGTTTTCTAACTTAGTTCATTTTGTTCTAAGAAGATATGAAATAATTTCTGTTCTTTTTAGCTTGGTGAGGTATATTTTGTTACCAAGAATGTGGTGTCTCTTGATCATTGTTTCATATGAACATTGAAAAAGTATGTAAATGGTTATTTTATATTCATGTGATTTACTATGATGAGCTTGACTAAGTCTTCAGTAGCCGCCGTTTCTGTTGGATGGACATTCAAATTTCTAACTGTTATGTCATCTTATATCACTCCTGATCCTGTTAATTTTTGCCTTATGTGGTTTGATGCTCTATTGTTTGGCAAATACAGTTTTAAGACTTGGCATACTGGAGCTGGAGAGATGACTCAGTGGTTGAAAGCATCCAGATTTGGTTCCCTGGTGTGCTCTTCTCCATGGTGGCTTGTTGAATTAGGAGTTCGAGACCAGCCTGGTCTACAAGAGCTAGTTCCAGGACAGGCTCCAAAACCACAGAAAAACCCTGTCTCGAAAAAAAAAAAAAAAAAAAAANAAAAAAAAAAAAAAAAAAAAAAAAAAAAAAAAAAAAAAAAAAAAAGTGGGACTGCAGAGATGGCTTAGTGGTTAAGAACATTTGCTGCTCTTCCAGAAGACCAAGGTTCACAACTGGTCAGCCTCATTGTGTGGCATTCCCTAGAAATTCGCTGAGGCTGGGATACTGAGAGATTATCTATGAGGACATTGGAATCACTTGTCAAAAGTCATGATAAAGAGAATGTTAGGAATTCAGGAGTAAAAGTATTTACAGTGAAAGGTATGTGAAAAGGTGTATGTACTGTACACTTAGGTGACTTCAGCAAGGAGTAGTTTCTGATGGCATAATTTCAGACCTGGGTATTTTTATGACAAAGGAGGGAGAATACCTGGAAGGAAATGGAAAGCTAGCAAGATATTTAGGTCCAGTGTCATAAGGGCTGTATGAAAGAACTGCAGAGGAAGCTGCCACAGCTGGTAGTCAAGGTTCAACCTGAAATGTTAAGGGCTATAGTATACATACTATCAAAAATCAAGATGATGCCTTCTAAGATAGTCATATAATAAGGTTTTTTGCAGAGTTAGCGCAAGCAGAGGCAACAGATGTGTAAGTATCAAATAGGATGCTGTATTTAAGAAATTAAATGTGCATCCTTCATGGTGTGTCTTTCCAGATTATAAAATGCTAAGCAAACTTGGTGAAGACAGTAAACAAGTCATGGGAGGGCTATAAGTTGTATAAAGAGTTAGGATATTAATATCTCTTGGCATTTATTTCTTTTAATTAATATCTCGAGGCATTTATTTCTTTTACCTAAGATCTGTGGACTGTGAACGTTTTTATGAGGTCTGTAAGTCTCCTAAAGTTGTATTGCCAGTTTTACACATATAACTTCTTCATTTTCCTGGAAGGAGAGTTTATGAAATTTTTCAAAGGTTGTTTCTTAATCTAAAAGTTTAAAAGTTTACATACTTAATTTCTTTCTAGAACAATATAGAAAATAAATTTAATAGAAATGTAGTAAAAGTCTAGAAAAATTAGGACCACAATATTCTTAAAGTGAGCATTTACCACAGCAGAAAAAAGATTTTGGGGCCTTGGAGAGATGGGTTAAGAGCCATTGCTGTTTAATCCCTGTGAACTGGAGTTCAGATCTTACCACCCCTGCTGGCTGACTCACAGATGCCCCTAATTCCAGTTCCAGAGGATCCAGTGCCCTCTTGTGGCCACTGGGAATGTGTGCACATAGATACAATTTTTTTGTTGTTGTTAAAGCAGAGCTGTTCCTTCTTTTCAGCTTGCACTACATTTTTTCCATGAGTATATAATTATATGATTAAAAATATCAAAGTTAGGGTTGGGGTGGTGGCTAAGTGGATAAGAGCACTGGCTGCTTTTCCGAAGACCTGGGCTTGATTCCTAGAACACACAAGGTAACTTAGAACCATCTGTAGCTCTAGTTCCCGGGGATCCAAAGCCCTTAAAGTTAAAAAAAAAAAAATTCAAAGTTACTAAAAAGAGGGCCACAGCTGACAATTGGAAGATCAGTGAGGAGGTCGTTATCATTGTCAAGGTCTAAGAGGTTATTAGTAATGGAGAAATACATGAACACAGAAAATGTAAGTGGCCAGATCAACTGTGTGCAGTGCCTCCATATTTCCTGCTTGGGTAATTAATGGGTAAAGATACCATTAATTGAGACAAGGAATCAGTATCAGGAAGAAGAGATTCAGAACTCTTTTTCTAGAGTCCACATAGACACTTGAATTATGACAGAAGTTACTTATAAAGTAATTTGACTACTTGAAAATTAAGAATTTCTAATTATTAAAAGATACCCCAAGAGCTACGAAGAGAGTCCCTGTCTCAAAAAGAAATTGAAAAAACAACAACAAACTCCAAAGAGATTGAAAAAACAAGCCATGAAATAGAAGGTAATTATGACATGCATGGCAAAGGGCGCTAGATCCAGAACCCTTGTAAGTAGCATGGTTGAAAAATAGCTAAAGTCATATATAAAAATGTGCATTGATTTCATTAGTAATTGTGAAATTAAAAATAAAGTTACAAGGTTACTTTCCTCTGTGACCACCAATAATGACTTAATAAGTGATCAAGGATGTGTGTGTGTGTGTGTGTGTGAGAGAGAGAGACAGACAGACAGACAGACAGACAGACAGACAGCTAAGGGTGTGTGTGTGAGAGCGAGAGAGACAGACAGACAGCTAAGGGTGTGTGTGTGTGTGAGAGAGAGAGAGAGAGAGAGAGAGAGAGAGAGAAAGAGGGAGGGAGGGAGGGAGGGAGGGAGAGAGAGACGGACATTATCCTGGTAGTGGGAGTATAAATTTGTAGAACCATTTTGCATGAAGGTTGTCACTTTTTACATAAAGTTGAAAAAATGAACAAACTAGAACACAAAAGGTCACTTCTCATATAATTCTATTTCCATGACATGTCCAGAATAGGCATTCCTTAGGAACAGAAAGGAGCCTCCTGGTTGCCAAAGGTAAAGGGGATTAAAGAATAACTACTGTAACAGGCAGAGTTGTAAAAGAGATAATTTTAATTAAACTTTAAAAATATTTTTAAAATAACCTTCATTAAACTTTTATTAAACGGGGCTGGAGAGATGGCTCAGTGCTTAAGAGCGCTGCCCGCTCTTCCAAAGGTCCTGAGTTCAATTCCCAGCAACCACATGGTGGCTCACAACCATCTGTAATGAGATCTGGTGCCCTCTTCTGGCCTGCAGGCATGCACACAGACAGAATATTGTATACCTAATAAATATTTTTTTAAAAAAAATTTATTAAACTTTCTATTTGTGTCTTTCACATCATTCTCATCCTTTTGTATCTGCCCTCTGACCTTGCAACCTCCCCCACAAAATAAAATTTAAGAGAAAAGAAGAAATAAAAAGGAAAAATTTCATCATGGAAGCTGTAGTGTGTTGACTGCGAGCATTGTCCCACAGCAGTATTGTGACATAGTGAGCCACACCGTAAACCCTTCTATCCATGTATCTTTACATTCAAGAGTTTGTTATCAAGAGTTGTTGGTCTGGTTTGAGGCCTTTGGTTTCTGTTGCACTATCAATACTGGGTCCTCACTGGTGTATATCCTGTTTTTGCTCTGTGTCCTGGAGATCCTGCAGCTTTGTCTCTGTGGAACCGGCCCATTCCCTTGCTTCAACAGATCATTGATGGGGTGGATGCTGGGGTAGGTCAACTTATAACCTTTTTCTGGGCCTGGTTATTTGCAGGGTTAGCCATCCTTCCGACCCCGCTTCACCACCAGGGTGAGCTCTCCAGCACTGCCCTGGCTAGTTCACCCTTGCAATAATGAGCAAGGGGTGGGACCAGTTCTCCTGCTTTCATGCTCTCAGGGTTGACTCTCCCACACCTACTCCTTCTGGGCCAGCTCTCCCACCTGCCTTCACTGTAGAGGTGCAGGGAGGGGGCATCTCCATCTCTCCCCTGCCCATGCCACCATATGGCATTTAAGAGGTGGGACCAGATTTCCCATGCTCGTCCTCTCCCACTGACTCACTTGTGGGTTACCCTCCCATTAACAGGATCAACTGTGCTGTCCTGTCTTCATGAAATGAAAGACAAGTGTTGCTGCTAGTAAAGGGGGAGGGTCAACTCCCTCAACAGCTAGAGGCAGCAAGAGGGAGGGAGGGCATCTCTCCCTTGCCCCCACCACCGCATCACAGATGAAGGAGCAGGTACTAGCTATGCCCTTCTCATACTGTCAGGGCTGGTTCATCAGTGCTCCTGTCTGCAGGGTCAGCTCTACTGTGCTGCCCAGTCGAGGCCCAGGCCCATTCCATTCTCCTGAGCACTGCAGCTAGTGAGGAGCTGAGTCAGGTCCCCCACCTCCTGCAGGTGTCAAGGGACGAGGGGAGAAGGACATCTTCACCCATGTCACCACATGACAGACAAGAGGAGTGTGACCTACCCTTCCCTTCTCACACTCTCAGGGCCAACTCACCCAGGCTCTGTGAACAGGGTCAGCTCTATTGTGCCCAGGTGAGGTGTAGGAGGATGCTTTCCTCCTGAGTGCTTCAGCCAGTGAGGATTGGGGCCAGCTCTGTGCAGCTCCATTCTCTTGTCCTTCAGTGGTATCAGGAGCCTGGGATATCAACAGAAACTGCAGCTGCCTCAGAGCCATGAACCCCGACTTGGGCCCCAGCAGCAGCACAGGCCCAGGTTTATAAAGTCCTAGACTACCAAGCTGTAAGGAACCCATGATTATATCTCCTTGCTTTACAAAAGCCCTTTTTTCCCCCTAAACTTTCACAGGCCTCCCATACACGCACAATATACACACTATAGCCTCTCATATATTAATTAAAAACAAATTCCAAAGATTTCTTATTGTTTCTTTTACTAACTTAACATAAATTTCAGGGGCTGGAGAGATGGCTTAGAGGTTAAAAGCATTGCCTGCTCTACCAAAGGTCCTGAGTTCAATTCCCAGCAACCACATAGTGGCTCACAGCCATCTGTAATGGGGTCTGGTGCCCTCTTCTGGACTGCAGGCATACACACAGACAGAATATTGTATACATAATAAATAAAAAAAAAAACATTATAAATTTCAGCTGGGTGGTGGTGGCGCACGTATTTAATCCCAGCACTCAGGAGGCATAGGCAGGAGGATCTTTGTGAGTTTGAGGCCAGCCTGGTCTACAAGAGCTAGTTCCAGGACAGGCTCCAAAGCTACAGAGAAACCCTGTCTCAAAAAAACAAAACAAAAAACCCCAACATTATAAATTTTATTGTGAGCAAAAAAAATATTATAGCATTTGAATCTTTTAAATATATTGCATTTTATTATGGCTCTGAATATGATTGTGGTGGTTTGAATGTAATTGGCCCCCATAATCTCACAGGGAGTAGTGGCACTACCAGGTGGTGTGGCTTTGTTGGAGTGGGTATGACCTTGTTGGAGGACGTGTGTCACTGTGGGGGAGGGCTTTGAGGTCTCTTCTGCTTAAGCTTCCCTCAGACTGTTAGTCGACTTTCTGTTGCCTGCAAGATGTAGGACTTTCAGCTATTCATCCAGCACCACGCCTGCCTGATTACTGCCATGCTCCCATAATGATGATAATGGACTGAATCTCTGAAACTGTAATCAAGCCCTCTGATTTAAATGTTTTCCTTATAAGAGTTGCCATGGTCATGGTGTCTTTTTACAGCAGTAGAAACTTAGTTAAGGGGGCTGGAGAAATGACTCAGAGGCTAAGAGTACTGACTGTGGAGGTCCTGAGTTCAATTCCCAGCATCCACATAGTGGTTCACAACCATCTGTAATGAGATCTGGTGCTCTCTTCTGGTGTACAGGCATACATGGAGGCTGAACACTGTGTACATAAGAAAGGAAGGAAGAGGGAGGGAGGGAGGGAGGGAGGGAGGGAGGNGAGGGAGGGAGGGAGGGAGGGAGGGAGGGAGGGAAAGAAAGGAGTAAGAAAGAAAGAAACTTAGTTAAGACTGATATTTTTCTGTCATTGAAAAGATTGTATATTCTACTGGTGTTTTGTAATGTTCTATGTCAGTTGGGTGAAATTGGTTGTTAGTGTTATTTAAGTTGTCTATACTTTATCTCATTTGTTAATTTATTTGAGCAGTATGGACTAGTAGGTATTCATATTTTAGTCTGAATCCTATTTATATCTCTTTAAGTTGTTTAGCTATGGCCATTGAAAAGAAGTCCCTTCATTTGGTTCCTGTTCTCCTATGAAACACTCCCAATGGTGCTGTTTTGTTTCTGATTTCACTTTGTAGTTGATTTGTGACTTCCTTGTCCTCTAACACTATGAAATACTCCCTGCTCATCTGTGTTTCTTATTTAAGTCTTAGAGTCAGCTATTTCTTCAAGAAACTTAAATTCTTTGTAGAGGGGAGGGTAGTATAGAAGCGAAGACCTGAGTGACAGCTTTGCTGTCAGCGCCGTCTTTCTTAGCTGACGGGTTGGGTATAGCTTTGTTCTGTGCACTGACCTGTGTGCACATCTGTAAATAGTCCTAAGCAGACATCTGTATTTATTCGACACATGAGTTCTTCCTGATGTTTCCAACTCTAATCTACTATGATATGAATCACTCCCATTTGCTCTCTTTGCTGATCTATAGATTTCCTTTTCAACAGTGAGAAACCTAGCTCCAACCATCTGCCATCCACATATTTAATTATTTGTTTACAGTACACACACGTGGTAATGCCAGAATTGTTCATCTGTTTCCTGTAGGAAACAACTTTTGTCACTGAAATTCAGAACTTCCTTTTGTTGTTCCCTTTGCCTTTAGTCTTACAGATTCCATTTCTAAAGTTTCTTATGTCAACAGTTTTTCTTCCACTTCTTCAATGACATTCCTTTATGCATTTGTTTTGTTTGGGGTTTTTGTTGTTGTTGTTGATTTTGGGGGGGGTTGGTGGGCTTGGTGTTGTTGTTTTTTGGGGGGGGTCTTTGGCTTTGTTTTTTTGGGCAGAAAGGTGATTTCAAGACAGGGTTTCACTGTCAAAGCCATGGCTGTCTGGAAACACACTGTACACCAGGCTGACCTCAAACCCAGAAATCTAACTGTCTTTGCCTTCTAAGTGCTGAGATTAAAGGTATGTGCCGCCACCACCTGGTGCTTTATGCATTTGTAATGTGGTTAGATTCTCTTTATTTCTTGGGATCATCTGACATTTGCTTATCTTACCTGACTCATTGGCAGCCCATAGTCTCAGCTACTTGGAAGGCTATGGCAGGAGGATCACTGAAGCTCAAGAATTTTAGGCCATTTTAGGTATCTTAGTAAGATACACACACTTCACTTCAAAAATCAAAATGTCAAGTTGTGAGTAAATCCCTGGCTGATGCAAAAGGACTGAGAGTTCAAAGACAACCTGGGCTTCTGTCTCAAAATGCCAGTACTAGCATAAAAGGAAAACACATTACTTTGTTCAAAGGTTCTGAGTTTATTAGTTAGGAAGTTAACAGATCCACATGAAAATTAATTGAGTAAATGGTAATTGAGGAGGTTGCTATGCTTTTCAGACCTCAGCGTTTGGATTTCCAAGACATTTTATTGGTATGCTTCTATCCTGAATTCCTTCCAGAGATCTTCTGTTTTCCCTTAAAGTGTGTACATTTCTGCTTAGCCCCTTGGATGCAGGGTTCAAAGATACATGTGCAAGTAACATTTAGATTAGGCATCCTGTTGTCTTTACAAAGATATTTAAACTTCTGAAATACTGTAAATTAACCTTTTCCTGGGAGGGCAGGAAGTATATAAATTTCTGCTGCATTTAAAATGGGTGTCAGAGAGATATAGGTTGTCACAGGCATCTTGAGAGCAAGAGAGAAATATCTCTGGCCCATCAAGCTTTTATAAAGAGTCATAAACTGGTGATGAGAAAATAATTAGATACACTAACTTAATACAAGAGGAAAATTACACCAGTTACACCCCATCCTCACCTCTCACCCACAAAGCAAGCCTCACAGGGGTTTCTTTTTCTACCACAGGTAACAGTCCCTTGGACAGCCCCCGAAATTTCTCTCCAAATGCTCCTGCTCACTTTTCCTTTGTTCCTGCCCGTAGGTAAGTTGCTTGAGAACCTCCTCTGATTGGCATATGTGCTGCTTTTTTGTTTGTTTGTTTGTTTGTTTCTCTGTGTAGTCCTGGTTGTCCTGGAACTTGTTCTATAGAGCAAGCTAGTCTTGAATTCAGAACCGCCTGCCTCCTGAGTGCTGGAGTTAAAGGCGTCACCACCACTACCTAGTCAAGGAAGTAGTCTTTAAAGTAGAAATGCTCTTACGTCCAAAGCTGGGGCTTTATTATTTTTTAATGGACTTTCCCATTTAAAACTAAAGACTAACTCTAACAATAACTCAAAACCAAACAAGCAAACAAACCCCCTAATTTAAAACAAAAATCCCACAAACTTGAACTTTGGCTAAGAGAGAATCTTAGAATACATTCTGAAAAGAAACCACGTGTATACAGAGTCTTAGCAAAAGGTCTGAAGAGACTCTGTTAGCTTAGACTTCTCCAGAGGCCACTTAATGTGGTCTAACAATAGGTGGAGCTGTCAGAGTTGCTAGGAGAGGCCAGAGACAATACTCTATCACTTGCAAACAAGAGAGAAATGGGATGTATCAAATCCTTCCAAACTCAGATGATAAGTAAACCTATAGTCTTTCTGTACGCACACTTGAGCTCCCAGATCAAAGCTGAGATTTATAATCCTTACATTTGGAAGGCAGAGACAAAGTAGATCACTGTATAAGGCAGGCTATATCCTCTGTGTAGTGAGTTCTGAGCCAGCCAGGGCTACATATGAGACCCTGATTTAAAAAAAAAAAAAAAAAGAATAAAAACAACAAAGCTGAGAAGAAAGGTATGTCAGGTCTTTGTAGCTTCTTGGAACTAGATGGAGATACAAGGTAAGAATGTTACTTTGGATTCTTCCTGTGATAGGAGCACATTTTCTTATCTATCTGAGGCTAACTCAATTAAGGTTTAATGAATGATATGGATTATATTCTTAGGGCTCAGTGCCTTGTTTTTAGGAATGTGTAGAATTAATCTTTTTCTGTCACAGTCACTTTGAAATCAAAACTTGAACTATATAATTATAATCTTGGATGAGGACAAAAAGCAAGGAGTTTTGATGGCTGATAGTTCAAGGACTTGGCAAGCACACACATCAGCCAGGAGGCAGTGGTGCATGTCTTTAATCCCAGCACTCAGGAGAATTCGAAGCTAGCCTAGTCTACAGATTTGAGTTCCAGGGTAGCCAGGGGTACACAGCGAAACCTTGTCTTGGGTGTGTTGATGGGGGAGGGGGGTTACTTTCCTAAAAGGTGTAGCAAAGAACTGAGGCAGCCTCAGTTGGTAGAGGACTTGTTTAATATCCATAAAATACCACATGTGTACATCTTTTCACTACAGCCATGGCCACAGAGCAGACAGGTAATAACGGGTATGATGGGATCACGGGATGGGCTACTGCTGTGCATGGCCAGTCAGTGTAGCTTGTGATTTCTGTGTTTGTTGGGGGAACTGGTTGTGATGATTTCTTTTCTGAATGTGGTTGTGAACATTAAGCCTTTCTGGTAAAGAGGCCATATGGGATTTCCGTGCTACCTGTTGGAACTCAAGACTCAGAAGGCTCATAGTTGGAGGCAAAATTTGCTGAATAATTTCCAAACTTTCAAGTCTAGGGACAAGTCACCTTCATTCTCACTTCCTCAGACTTCCCATGAGATGAGCAGGGGAAGCAGACATCCAGTGGTCGCATCTAATACTGACTTTGGTCCCTGCTCTTTAGTATATATAGAGTAGAAGCTGTCTTGCAAGTGGTTTCCTTTTTCTGTAGAGCAGTGGTTCTCAACCTTCCCTTTAATACAGTTCTGCATGTTGTGATGACCCCAAACCATAAAATTATTTTCATTGTTACTTCATAACTGTAATTTTGATACTGTTAGGAATCATAATGTATATATTTGTGTTTCCAGTGGTCTTAGGTGACCCCTGTGAAGGGTATTTTTCAACTTCCAAAGGAGTTGGAATTCACGGGTTGAGAACTGCTAATCTAATAAAGGATTGAAAATCACCTGTGAAAAAAACAAATGACAAGGTCACAGGAAATCTGTCCCTGCGTTATACTTGACTAATCTTTGTCGAGTTCTTTTTTTCCCCCCTGAACTTGATTGGCTTTCTTATAGACCACCCAGGACCCATCAAAGAAGTAAGAAAGAATATCATGTTTATCACCTTTCTGGACACTGTTTTGCCTCAGAGACTGAGTTCCAGCAGAATTCTAATTTCCATGAGCTGCCTGTCTGAGTAGCATGAAATTTGAATCCTGTGCATGTGGCATGAACTTCCAACTTTTCCCTTTACAAATCATGGTAGAAAAGCTAAATAATATTGGTGAGAATTCGGAGGAATACTTGAAAAAGAAAAGCTCACTGGGCGGTAGTAACTGTTGGCTGTTTATGACTTTGGAGAAGACTTCCCTCTGTTTTCAGAAGGATGCCCCTAATGCTCTCAACACAAGGAACCACAGTTCTGTACTTTATTGTCATGGAGGAAAGTTAAGCAGATATCTGACCTGCAGCTTTTATAACATGGATGCGTGATTATTTGTCTGGATGGTGGAATATGGCGTAAAGTAATCTTTTTTAATGCTATTTATTTATCAGGTGCGCACGCACGCATGCATGCTATAGAGTGCAAATGGAGGTCAGAAAATAGTACTTATCTCCTTATCATGGGTCCCCGGAATCAAACTCATGTCATCAAGGTTGGTGGCCAGTATCTTTACTGGATGAGTCATCTCACCAACCGTGTAATATACATTCCTTTTTTTAAAAAAAAGTTTTGTTGTTGTTGAGACAAGGTCTCACTTTATCGTCCAGGCTGACCTAGAACTTGCTGTGTAGACCAGACTGCTCTTCAACTTGCAGAGATTCTCCTGCCTCTGCCTCCTAGATGCTGGCATTAGAGGTGTACACTGCCATACCTGCCTTTAAAAAAATCTTTTTATGAACCATCAAGATGACTCAACCAAGTGTAGGTGCTTGTTGCCAAGCCTGATGACACTTTTGATAGCTGGGCCCTGCATGGTAAAAACAGAGAACCTATACCTGCACATTTTCCTCTTACCTCCACGTACATGCTGTGTCATATAGGTGTCCACACACATGGACATTCATGCACACAACAGAAGCTAAAATATAATTTTTTAAAAAGCTTTAAATTTATGTGTGTGCTCACGCATGTGTGCGCACATTCTCTCATGTGCATGGATAAAACTGTGGAGGTCAGAGGGCAACTTGTAGGATCTTCTTCCAGTATATGGGCACTGGGTTCAAACTTAGGTTGTCAGGCTTGGTGGCAAACACCTTTACCTACTGAATTATCTAAATAACCCATAACTAGTACTCTTATTCAAAGTCATAGACTCTGTAGTTTTGGTAGCTAGCTCTGAAATAAAAGTCACATAGCAAGTCCCATATAATAGAGAGGTATGAGAACTCATGCTAGACAGACAATGTGCTTGTATTGTGAGACAGTGAATGAATTGCCTAAAAATGCTAATGTGCACAAACAGGCAGACTCTGATGCTCAGAGTGGGACTCTTTAGGAACTTTATAATATTCCTTTTTTTGTTTGTTTGTTTTTTATGTAGGACTGATGGACGGCGCTGGTCTTTGGCCTCTCTGCCTTCTTCAGGATATGGAACCAATACTCCTAGCTCCACTGTTTCAGTAAGTAGCCAGAGCAATAACCATACCTTCTTCACTCTGGAAATAATTTCTTATAGGTCCATCTAGTCCTGCAAAAATATACTTAGCTTTTCTTCTAAACTCAGCAAGATTTTCTTGAGGATAAGAGAGGGTGTTTTGAGGGAAAGAGCCCTGGTAACTTTCACAGCCATAGTTATATTTATAAGGCCTTTGGAAGGATTAGCCAGTTCTCTCCCTAGTGCACTCAGAGAAGAGCTCTCTCTGCCATGAGATCAGTTGTGGGAGCTACTAATCATGGTTCCCAGGCCTCTCCCCATCTTACTTCTAGGACTACAATCAAGAATCTTATTCTTCCCATTTACCAAAGGCTTACTAGCCTTCATCATTCATTGTTAAAACCTTTCAAGAAGGTTATTTGTTGTCTCAGTTTGTTATGTCAACAAAAAGCTGGACCTGTCTCTAAAGAGTTTCAAATTTTAGACAATAGCCCCCTCCAGTATGCTTATTGTATGTACAGCTGATCCTGAAATGCATCTTCCTCTTGGAGCAACTGGAACGACAAAGCTGACAGATTTTGTCGGCAAAGCACCACATAGTGTTTTAGGATTTGCAGAGCGTAAACTTGATGACCCCCAGCCTTGTTTCTTCTATCAGTCTTTAGGTCTTCTCTGCATAGTTTATCTATAGTCATGAATCACAAGCAAGAAAATGTACGTAGTTCTTCCATTGGCCTATAAGTCACTATTAATCCAGAGCTCTTATTGGTCTTTGGCAGTTAAGCTTAAGAATTTTTTCCCTAATAAACACCACTTTTCATAATATTTTGCTCAAACATTATTTTGTAAACCCTAAGGGAGAGTCTTATTTATGTGTCTTTGTGTAGCACATAAGTATTTCTGTTCATTCAACTTTAATAGATCAGTCTACTACTCCAGTTTATTAGGATACTTACCACACCAAACATACACCACACACATACATACACTTTGAGATAGCATCTCAATCTCACCATGTAGTCTAGGCTGGCTCCAAGTTTTCAGCCTCCCGAGTGCTACAATTACAAACATGTCCCACCACATTCAGCTATTGAAATGATTGAAAATACCAGTTTTGTGTGCTATAACTTGTTTTGCCCACTAGATTCTTATTAGATGCAGCTGAGTGGGTATTATATTTGCAACTTAGATACAAATTAAAACTCTATGAAAACCACACTATTTACAATTCCATGCATTAGGCGATAAAGAGATGGCTCAGTCATGCTCTTGCACAGGATCTGGGTTCAGTTTTCAGAGCCAACATGGCAGTTTACAACTGCCTGTACTTTCAGTTTCCAGGGGATCCAACACCCCCTTCTGAGCTCATGCATATATGAGCGCGCGTGCGCGCACACACTCACACACACACATAGGCATACACACAAAATTAGTATTTTTTTTTTTAAGCTTCATGCATTATAACATTTCATGAGAGAGGCTTGTACTATTGGCCCAGACAGAGCTCATTTATCACTGGATGACCCTACAAATGTAGTTTCCTCAGTTGGTACTGAAGCCTGAACACTAAATAGATTCAGGTGGTTGAACCCCAAGCCCTTGATTGATTGGTATGTGAAAATTGGGGCAGTAATGTCTGACTTCCCTGTTCTCTGGGCCAGTCTTGCTAAGTAAAGAAAGAGCTCTGGAGTCCTGGAATTTTGTGATTTGCTGCAGAGTGCCTATATCTGTGGAATTCCCACCATAGCACCAGCTTGTTCCCTCAGATGGTCCGATGTAAATGGTGGGCCCTTGTCAGAAATTCTTAAGTATTAAGCCGTGTTGAGAACTTGAGATTTTTTTTCATACTAAGTTCAATATTTAAGTCTAGATCCAAAAGCAGATTTCTTTCCCACTGGATTACCTTGACTTGTAGTGTCCCTGGCATCCTACCACAGTGCAGTCTTCCTAACCTTAGCAGACTATTTCTCCTCTGAATAACAAGCAACTACAGGAAGCATTGCTGCTGTCCCCAGGGCCAGGGTTATGAAAGGGAAAACAAGGGGGTACCTTTGTTTACCTAGAATATTTATGGAGCAGGAAGCGTGATTGGTTAATTACTATTCAAACTAGCTAGAAACTTTCTTTAAGGCAAAGAGTTTCATATAGAAAAATCTGCCTTTTACTTACCCAATTTGTTGCATTGCTGCTGAGATCTGACCCCTGGACCATGGTATAGTGCCACAAGCATTCTTAAATACTGAACTGTTTCTCCAGATCCCTTGCATGTGTCTTTAATGCTGGTGGGGTTTGCTTATATTTTCTAGTCATCATGCTCCTCACAAGAAAAGCTTCATCAGTTGCCTTTCCAGCCTACAGCTGATGAGCTGCACTTTCTGACAAAGCATTTTAGCACAGAGAGTGTACCAGATGAGGAGGGACGGCAGTCTCCAGCTATGCGGCCCCGCTCCCGCAGCCTCAGGTAAGGGCTACTCTTCCCTACTGCCCTAGTCCCTATAGGCTCCTGCATGGTGCAGGGTTCAGCGCGTGTATCCCACAAAGAGCCATGATGGTAAATGCCTTAGGCTCTGCAAACAGCTCATGTCTACCAAACTGAGTCACTTTACTGTTCAGTACAGGTAAGTTCCTCGGGTTACTTCCTTAAGGCTTTATTTACAAAAAGATCACAGCCATAGCTTACTGACTCTGGTCAGACACAGCCAAAACTTTAGTGAGTCAAGTACAGTAACACTCAATTTGGTGTCAAGTACAAGGTAGCTGGCTCTCTTTTTACCCTCCAAACTACATTCAGCAAAGGAGGATCATGATACCAGAAAATGAGCGTGGCTTTTAATCATTAAGTTCAGGTTTTCTTGGGTTCCTGGAAAATGATGAATTCACTGAAGCACAGGTTGGAATTCCAGAGGAACTGTATCTCCCAGGAAGAATCCCATCAGGTAACGTTGATACTGCAAGTGACAGGGAATCATTGCCTAGGTCACAAAAACATAATTCAGACTCACAGATTGAAAATGTGACTGGGGTGTAAATGTAAAAGATCAAGAAAATAATGAGAGTGTGGATCCCAGGGATTTTCCTGATTTCATAAAGGAATAACTCACAGGGACTATGGGTACCTTATAAGCCAATTGAGATTGTGAGGACCATAGTGATATTCAGGGAAGTCCCTAAACAAAACAAGGCCAAAGGACAGTTCTAAACGTAATCCAACTGACAACTGAGCTCAAGTGTCTAGGCACTAAACTGGATATCCAGCTGTTTGACTCAAGATTTGAAACGTTGGGCTGGAGAGATGGCTCGGTGGTTAAGAGCACTGGCTGCTCTTCCAGAGGTCATGAGTTCAATTCCCAGCAATCACATGGTGGCTCACAACCATCTGTAATGGGGTCTGGCGCCCTCTTCTAGCGTGTGGGCATACATGGAGGCAGAATGTTGTATACACAATAAATAAATCTTTAAAAAAAAAAGATTTGAAATGTTTCAGGAGACATGAACAAAATATGCTAGATAGAAAGATATAGGTTGCTATGAAAACTAACTAAAGGCTGAAAAATTGCTGTCTATTTTCAAAAAAAGACCAAGACTTAGGACTCATGGCAGCTTTTACATCCTCTAGGTTGGACAGTCAAGGTAGCCCACTGGCTGTAGCTTGTTTTAGAAATAAAAAAGGTATATGCAGTCTTGGGTTGCTTATTTGGTTTGATACCTAGGACATGTGTGCTTATCCCACTAAGCAAAGCTATAAGGACAGGGAGTCCTTCTCTGAAAGAGGTTATCCTAGGGAAGCCACTCATAGATTGACTGACAAGTGAACTCCCCTCTTCTCAGCCATGGCAAGGAGCAGTGTGAAAGCTATACCTCTTGCAGGAAGGTAGCCTATTTCCACATAATATCACTTTAAAAATATAAACAGATGTGCTAGGAGCTCTACAAATAAAGGAAACCTGGAACTTAGTTCTTATTAATGTAAGAGCATGTGAGATACTGAAGACAGTTGGAACTCAGGGCCTTCAGAGATTGCCATATTTCTCCTTAATGTTTCTGTGATACTAAAATAATGATTGTTTCTTTCTTATTCAGTCCTGGGCGGTCCCCAGTTTCTTTCGACAGTGAAATAATAATGATGAATCATGTGTACAAAGAAAGATTCCCCAAGGTAAGGATTTGTTTTAAAGGAGAAAATAATATCCAAGGATGGCTACTGATAGCCAACCCAACAGTTGACCCCAGAGTGAGTGCGTGCGGAAGCAGTGAGAAAGATCACCAGCTTTAGAGGCATCTAGAGGGGCAGAGGTCTTTACTGAAAGAGTTTGTGTCTCCACTCCAGAGCAGTGGCGAGTGGAGCTTGTTAACGTTTCTGTTAGCATTTTCAAAATGGAAAGGAAGATTGGTCCTGTCCAAAGATAGTTGGGAAATAGTATTTACACTTCTGCTACAAACCTCCTTGAGTTCAGAACTAGGACACCACTGGGCCTGTCTCCACCTACCCTTCCCTATTCTACTTTATTTTCTTTAAATTTGCCTGTTTGTGTTTTTTGTTGTTAAGGGGTTTGTTTTGTTTTTTGAGTCAGTCTCACTTTGTAGCAGGAACTATTGATATTTAACCCAGGCTAACCTCAAACTCAATCCTGCCCCAGCGTTGGAGTGAATTTGCAATTCTGATCAAAAACTACTTGCTGTATACTCATACACTGTATAATCATATACTTCTGAGGATAGACTTGTTCCTACAGAAAGCAATTAGCCTTGTATTAGTCAGAGTTCTCTAGAGTAACATAATCTCTCTATATAAAAATAGGATTTATGGGTTGAGCAGCGATGGTACATGCCTTTAATCCCAGCACTCAGGAATCAGAGGCAGATCAAATTTCTCTGAGTTCGAGCCCAACCTGGTCTACAGAATGAGTTTTAGGACAGCTAGAGCTCCAAAGAGAAATCGTGTCTCAAAAAAACAAAGAAAAGAAAAGGAATGTATTAGACTGAATTACAGCTCATCCAATAATGGCCGCCTATGAACAGAAGGTCCAGTAATTAAGTGGTTGTTCAGTCCACAGGGCTAGATATCCTAGTTGGTTTTTAGCATACACCAGAATCCCAAGGAAGTAGACTCTGGTGCCAGTGAAGGAATGGACTTGCTAGCAAGAACAAGAACAAACCGACCAAAAAAAAAAAGGTGTCTATTACATAGGTTTCCAGCAGAAGGTATGGCTCAGATTAGAGGTGGGTCTTCCCACATCAAAAGATCCGGATTAAAAGTGTATATTTCCACCTCAGAGATCCAGGTTAGAAGTAGATCCTCCCATTTCAAATGATTTAATTAAGCAAAACTCCTCACAGGTGTGCCCAACCATTTTTGGGTTTCAGTAAATTCTAGATGACAACCAAAATAGCAATCAGAAGCCTATCCGAGAGATAATAGGGGGCTGAGGTGCTCAGGCCTCCCTGGATTGTCTGTCGTTTGTGTCTGGGGTACATGCTTCCTGTTGCTCTCAGAAGTCCTTCTCTTAAACTGTTTAGTCCCTTGCATACACATGACAGCTGAGGAAGATGACAAAAATGCTTCCTGCTTTTCTTTCTTGACATGTACCAGCGAAACCTTGTAACAAGAACCCAGCACCTGCATTTGTCTCTACTCCACTTTTCTGCAAGATTGTGGATAGATTATTTAACTTCCCTGAGCTTCATTTGCCTCATTGACTACTCATAATAATAGAATCCTATTAGAAATACTCAGTAATATAAGCTGTTATTCTGTTTAATCTGTTTCCTCTGATCTCCATGTGGTAGCCTTGAAGTAGACAGAAGAATAAGAACAAAAAAAAGAGCAGGAAAACAGCTATGAAACCATGTTGTTGTGCTTTATAATAAAATTCCAGAGTGTGCAGTGTTGAGAAATGTATCTCGAATATCTCATCCTCTTTGTACTGAGATACACATTTACACCTGTACACATGCTACACATACTTTTGTGTCAGAAATCACCCAGTGACAAAGACATCAAATTCTAGAACAGTTAGGGGCCCAAGAGAGCTCTAAACCAGACCTCTATTCTTCGCTCGGGAGGGAAAGAGAACTTTTGTTTCCCAGGAAGCAAAATTGTCTGGGGATTGATGATGCTTGATTGAGATAAGGGGCAACAGTAACTCTGGGCCACCCCCAGAGAATGTGTAATCAAGTCAATGGTATGAAATACGGCCAGTAAGAGACTAGCAAACCTGTGTGTTTACAGAATACTGGAAATCTTGCATTACAGGGTATGGCAAGAGACAGGTAAACCAAAATCATAGAGGGCCTTGAAGGTGTTGGGGCTAAGTTACCTGCAGTGACCTCTTCATGCCTTCTCTCATTAGGTTTCCCAAGGTAGCATGAGGAAATAAGGCACACAAAGATCCCATCCTTCAGCATTTGCTGCAGCTAAGCTGGGACTGGAAGGGGAATTATCATCTCTTTTGTTCCCAGGCCACTGCACAAATGGAAGAGCGCCTAGCCGAATTCATTTCCTGTAACACTCCAGACAATGTGTTGCCCTTGGCAGATGGCGCCCTGAGCTTTATTCACCATCAGGTGATTGAGATGGCCCGAGACTGCCTGGATAAATCTCAGAGTGGCCTTATTACATCACACTATTTCTACGAACTTCAAGAGAATTTGGAAAAGCTTCTACAAGATGTAAGTGTATTAATGTAGGGACTGATGAAACTTCCACAAGGTAATCTCAGGAATTAGCAGTGAGCCCACTCTTCTCGGCTGCTGGCCACCACCAGGTCTCCTTGCAAGTGTGTAGGAACTTCCAGATTTGGTGCTGATGAGCTCATATCCTTCTGTAGGCCTCTCCATCACTAAAAGAAGCCTGCTTGGTTTCAGAGGAACTCAGTTCCATGAATGAAAGTTTTTCTTTCTTTTTTCTTACATAATTTATTATTTTTATTTTATTTGCATTGATATTTTGCCTCCATGTATGTCTTGCAAAGGATGTCAGATCTTGGAGTTACAAACAGTTGTTAGCTGCATTATGGGTGCTGGGAATTGAACCCAGGTCCTCTGGAAGAACAGTCAGTACTCTTAATTGCTGAGCCATCTCTCCAGACCGCCTGTGCATGGTTTTCTAAAACCAGAACTATTACTCTGCCTTAAACTCCAACATTGGCAGTTGGAGTCTACCAGTACCAACTAACTTTTTTACCAATAGCAAAAAGTGCAGCAGAGGTTGACCAGATGTGATGACCCATAGCTAAGATTCAAATCTACATAATCCACATGTGCCTTCTGTAATTTCTCTTCAATCTAAGCCAATTCTCTCTCAGCCTCAGCTGATAATTCCCAGGGACTATTTAAGACCTTGTCACCACTTACAGTTTTGTTGAAATGAATTAGGTCATCAGGACCTACCCCAATAGTGCGCTGGGAAATGTCTCCTGGCAATTGGAAGTAATTAAGAGTCTACAATTGAACTCTTCTAATTTGCTCCTTTTGGGGTCTTATTTTTTGTAAACCTGTTTTATAACCTAAATAATTAATAGAATCTTCTCTTTGTATTTTTTTTCAGGAGCAATTTGTAATCCCCAACAAGTCAAAATGTTCTTTGCTTCTTCAAACATTCTTTGTAAAATATCTACATTTGAATCAGATAGTAAAATGTCGTCCAATAGTAATAGTAAACTATAAATTCAAGAAATTGCTTGCTTATCATTTCCAATGGCTGACTTACAAAATGCTAGCACAGGGTGGGGCTATTTACATTCCCTGTGGGAGAACCTTCCATTGATATCTCTTAGCAGGCTGAGAATTATAAGTAAGCAATGTGAGGGCAAATTTTTCTGCCTTATAAAGGTATAATGAGGAAACAATCTTTTAAATCAGTAGCTTTAAGAGGCAATACTTTAGGCAGTAGAAAAGGCAAAGGAATGCCAGACTGTTGAGAGCCCACTGGTTGAATTCACCTTCTTAACAGCTCTTAAGTCTGTTACCATTCTCCATTTTCCAGATTTCTTTTTAACAACAAATACAGGAGAATTCCAAGGGCTGGTTGGTTCTTTAATATGCTGAGGATTTAATTGTTCCTGTACCAACTGTTCTAAAGCCTGCAGTTTCTCTGTTGTTAAAGACCAGTGTGTAACCCATACAGGTTTGTCTGTCAACCATTTTAAAGGTAGAGCTGTTGGTGCCTTTGGAAGATTAGCAGCTGTTGTGCCCTGTTCTTGTACATCCTGAATGGTTGGTGACTGTTCTTTACAGTATCTTATAATATTTTTCTTGGAAACATACATTAATTTATGGTTTGTTTCTAAGATTGGGGAATGTTAATCTGAGCATTCCATTGCTATAACAAATCACATCCCTACAAATTTATTGCTTTGTTAGCCACATATAGCTTTAATATTCCTCTCTGTTCTTCTGATCCTATAAATTTGACTCAGATTGTGCTCTGCTTTGTCTGAGATAAACTTCTAATCCCTAAAAACTGAATATTTATGTCTTAAGAGGCAAATTTTGATGCCAAGATTCTGATGAAAGTATTGTTACATCTACACCTGTGTCTACCAGACCTTTGTTCGTATTTTTAATTTTGGTCTTTGTTCATTTAGAGAAATTTGCCAAAATATCTGCTTTATTGTTTCTCCTAAATTTTTTTGTTCTCTCTTCTATATCTGTTCTATTATCCAGAGCAATCTGGTTTCTTAAAATAGGCATTAGATTCATTAATTGCTTTTGAAAGGAATTTTGTGTAAGATGGTAGGAAACTATTGAACTGAATTTGGCACTGGGGCCTGTAGGAGGCCCCTCACACAGTCTCCCGATGGCAAAGGATTATCTTGAATATTCCTCGTTGACCTACATTCAATAGTCCAATGCCTTCCTTTGCCACACCTGCATAATCCAGAAGGGAGGGACGTTTTAAATGAATTATTCTTAGAAAAAACATTGTTTCTAGGAATGCCCTGTCTACAATCCCTTTTTTAGATGACCTTGTTTTTCCACAGTTGTAACATTTGACATTTTGGGTTTTCCTCAAACCTCTGGAAATAACTTTCCTCTCTATATATCATCATGCTTACAAGATTCTATATATTTTTTATACTTATTTATTATGTATACAATATTCTGTCTGTGTGCATGCCTGAAGGCCAGAAGAGGGCACCAGACCTCATTACAGATGGTTGTGAGCCACCATGTGGTTGCTAGGAATTGAACTCAGGACCTTTGAAAGAGCAGGCAATGCTCTTAACCGCTGAGCCATCTCTCCAGCCCGAGATTCTATATTAATTGTATCTTAAATCCATTCCTCCAAAGGTGCTGACCTTGCCTTTAACGGCCTAATCATTCTTTTGCATAAAGATTCGGCATTCTCAAAAGCCAAAGATTCAATTATTATTTGTGTAGCTTTCTAATTTGGTAACATTCTGTTTACTGCTGATATCACTCTTTGTAGAAAGTCCATGAATGCTTCCTTTCGGCCCTGTATAACTTTAGTAAATGACTCAGTTTTCTTTCCTATTTCCCCATTTCTGTTCCAAGCATTCAAAGGGTGTGGTCATCATATATGGTTTGCCTTTCTATAGTAGCCTAATCTCTGTCTCCAAGAAGTTGATCTTGGGAGATTTCCCTACCTCTAGCTTTATTCCAGTCTTTAGTGATAATACTATTTCAAACTGACCATGAGTTTAATATTTGCTTCACAAAGGGTAATGCATGCCATGTGAGACTATTGCTTTCTTGAATCTCCTTAAATCTAACATTGACACAGGAGTGCAGTTAACTGTAACAGTTAAACTTCTGCCATTTGGCAATTCCTGTAAGGTTACTGGACATACTAAGTTTGGTTGTTTTAAAACCCTAGGCTGATCCTCTCTATTCTTATATTGCAAAGCTAAAATTGGTTCTCCATTAAATTCCTCTGTCTGGATTTGAATATCTTTGATCTGTTTAATTAGGCCTGTATCTTAGCACTCAGATTAACCAACTTTTTTAATGATAAAGCTGATGATGTTTACACTTGACATTACATAAATCCCATCTAAATTAGTTATCTTATCATTTAATCATTCCATTTTTAAACTATCTAGCATATTATCATACAGAGACCCAAATCCCTCCACTGTAATGTTTTTGTCCAATTACCAGATTTCTTCCAACTCTTATTTACTAGGCTCTTGCAACAGAGGAGAGAAATTCAGTGCAGACTGTGTCTCAAAGAATTTGCTGTTGACACTTCATCATACAGTTCCATATTTCTTCCTGTAGGTAGCTCTGTGCAGTCTGGTCCTGTTTAACCCACCCCACAGTAGGATAATGGTGTAAGCAACCTTTATTTTCTGTGTAGGCTCACGAGCGCTCAGAGAGCTCAGATGTATCCTTTGTGATACAGCTGGTAAAAAAGTTGATGATTGTCATTGCCCGCCCAGCTCGTCTCCTGGAATGCCTGGTGAGTCAACTTGGTTGATGTATAAGTGGGGAATAGGGAATGTAATGGAAGTGTCTTGCCAATAACAACAACAAAAACTGGCAGTACCATTAACATTTCTATTGGTGATTATTTTTTAAAATATGATTTGCAAGCACGAGGGGGGGGCAGCAGTAAGAACTATTAATCTTGCGTATCCCCATGCTAAATCAGCTATGATTGAGTATATTCCAGCAGGGCTCCGGGCTGACCACCTGAACATACTGGCAAATAGAACTTGTAATGAGTGACTAGGCTAAACTGTCTTAAAGTCAAAAGCTCTTGCGCTTATTTCTAAGAAGACTACACTATGCTTAGAAAACCATCTAGAGGTGACCTATAAGACAGCTTTGTTCTGTGATCTGTAACTCCTGTTTCTGGATGTTTAGGGACCAGTGTATATGCTTTAATTTCTTTCCCTATGATATGTGCTTTAATGCCAAGAAAGGCAGCAACATGCACTTGTATCTCTCCCCACTGACCACCTCTTTTCTCTGCTACAGGAATTTGACCCTGAAGAATTCTATCACCTGTTAGAAGCAGCTGAGGGTCATGCCAAAGAGGGACATGGAATTAAATGTGACATTCCTCGCTACATTGTTAGCCAGCTGGGCCTCACACGGGATCCCTTAGAGGGTGAGCATGCTTAGTGGCTATAAAGAAGATATTTAGCATAAACATGAACATAACCTGACCCTCAGGAGACACTGTGGTCTCTGCCATTACAGAGCCTTTCCTTTGGAATCACTGTTCATATTTGCCTTTTGTATCCTAGACAATCTTCCCTTAGGCCCAGCTAGGTTGGATTTAGAGCCTCAGATCAAACAGGGTCAACAAGGAAGGACTATGATCAACATTTTAAAAAATGATCACCTTTCTCCATACTTCCCTCTCCTACTGGCCACCTAACAAGCTTTGTCCAGTTTTGCTTTAGAGCTTAGCTCTGTTCTTCTGGATTTCATGATGAGCCCCTGTATGAACCTTGGCTTCCCTGTCCTGCTCTGCAGTTCTATCCCTATCTGCTTGCTTTCCTGCCCCAGTAAGTTAAATAGTCTTGGCCTAAACGATGGGTACTAGAAGCCTCCCTTCATTAGGCCCTGTTATCCAGGAAATGCCCCAAGTTGGAGAGAAGCTTTTCTAGACTGTGCCAGGCCTTGTGAGTGGCACTGAGCTTCTAGAAATAGCAGAGTGATAGCACTTGCCTTATTTACTGATGATAGAACCACAGAACTAGGTTTACGTTTCTGGCTGTTACAGTATCAATACCTGTCCCACATGCGCGTGTTGTGTGATCTGAGGTTGTTGCCAAAGTGCCTATCACTGCTATGCAGTTTCCTCTGCTCTCCTTGCTGTTTCAGAGATGGCCCAGCTGAGCAGCTATGACAGTCCTGATACTCCAGAGACAGATGATTCAGTGGAGGTATGGATCTTGAGCTTCTGCTGCAATCTTGGAGACTGAGCTCTGTGAAGCCCCTATAAATTTGCTTTAAAAGAATATCTGGGCCAGGCAGTGGTGGCGCACGCCTTTAATCCCAGCAGAGGCAGAGGCAGGCGGATCTCTGTGAGTTCGAGACTAGCCTGGTCTACAAGAGCTAGTTCCAGGACAGGCTCCATACCACAGAGAAACCCTGTCTCGAAAAACCAAAAAAAAAAAAAAAAAGACTCTCTGGGAACTGGAGCGATATCTCAGCAATTAAGAGCACTTACTGCTCTTCCAGAGGACCCGGGTTCAATTCCCAGCACACGTACATTGGTGGCTCAACAACCAACTATAATTAGTTCTAGGAGATCAGTACCCTCCTCTGACCTCCACAGATACAGTCAAACATACATACATGTGGACAAATACTCATACACATAAACAACAATAATAAATTTAAAATGTAAGTCTTTAACAATAAAAGAAACAGCTAAAGGAATGGGTTGTTGGTACTTCCAACAGTGAGAAGTCAAAGGTTTCTGGGAAAGATAGGCAGGAGCTGCATGGGTGCTCAGCTGAGACTGAGTACACGGCTTCCCCAAGCATATATGCTCTGAAGAGCACACCGATTTCCTTTTCCTTTGTCTTCCAGGGTCGTGGGGCATCTCTGCCAAGCAAAAAGACCCCCTCTGAAGAGGACTTTGAAACCATTAAGCTCATCAGCAATGGCGCCTATGGGTAAAGGCATGGGTTAGATTGTGACCAGGACTAAATCAGCCCTTGGTCTCTTCCTTCTGAAAGTGTATGATTCCCAATCCCCTGGGGAAAAGATGCCCCAAGGTGGACCCATTCCCTTCTTGAATTCTGGAATGTCAAGAGTTCAGTTTCCTCTGGCATCTGAACATTGGCTCTTTCCCCGGGCCACCTGTCTTGGTAGCACTCCTCTGAGTTCTGGAAACATTGAACTGGGTCCTCAGGACCTGCTCTGCCGGGAAATTGAAGAGTTAATTGGGCCAGAAGCCCAGATTCTTCTTAGGAGTAAGCATATCCTCAAGATTTTTGTTGTTTTGTGCACTTAGGTGGGATGAAGAGGCAGTTTGGGGTTATGGAATGTACAGTTGAGGTGCTGGGCTGGGCTGGCTGTCTTCTCAGGGCCGTCTTTCTGGTGCGGCACAAGTCCACTCGACAACGCTTTGCTATGAAGAAGATTAATAAGCAGAACCTGATCCTACGGAACCAGATCCAACAAGCATTTGTGGAGCGCGACATACTGACGTTCGCTGAAAACCCCTTCGTGGTCAGCATGTTCTGCTCCTTTGAGACCAAGCGTCACTTATGCATGGTGATGGAATATGTTGAAGGTACTGTGGGAGAGTGGCCTGTGTGGAAGTCAGAGTGTAGTCTGAGCCTTTGGCCTAAATAAGAACCAGCTTCTTTGTCCAGTAGTGAAGCTTTAGGCTCCAGCTTTCAAGACCTCTTTTGGTTTCTGCTTAGGAACTCTTAAGACCACTGGCCACAGTGAGTAGAGAGTCTACTTCCCAAATTCTATGTAGACAGGGATAGAGGCTTTAGATAGCAGCCACAGAAGCCCAAAGTAGGGCTCTGCAAAGATTGCCCCTGCTGATAACTTGTGAAGGGGCCATCCTAACTAAGCCTAGTCATATAGTCTAGGAATAGACTAGAAGAACAATGTAGGCAGAGCTTGGAGAGGGGCAGGCAGGAGCTTTGCAGTGGCCCTTTCTCTGACCCTCACTCTGTACAGCTACAAACATTTTCCCTAAGGCTTAAAGCTGAACTTGAACAAAGCCATGCTTTTACTTCAGTGGGTGTTTGTTGGAGGTTTAAATGTTACTTAGTCAGAAACGAACATACACATATGTTTTAGCAGATACACTTGGTGAGTACAGTATTCGCATCCTACAAAACTTAGTGTTATGCCTGCAAGTCTTTATGAAGGTATGAAGGCTTGGATTCTTTCCTTCTGTCACCTAAATCCATTTCCTGCTTTCTAGTACCTGTCTCCTACCCATACTAGTAGCAGAAGGGCTGGAGTCACAAGCTATTCTGTGAGGCTGTCTCCTTAGGGACTGCAAAGTCTGAGAACTGGCGGGAACAGGGTACCGAAACATGATAGCCTTTCCTCATGATAGCTTGGGCTTTTTACAGGGGGTGACTGTGCCACTCTGCTGAAGAACATTGGGGCCCTGCCTGTAGACATGGTGCGTCTGTACTTTGCAGAAACTGTGCTGGCTTTGGAATACTTACACAACTATGGCATTGTGCACCGGGACCTCAAGCCTGACAAGTATGCCACTGTCTATTTCTGTTGATCGGGGTCCTTCTCTTAAGTCTCTTGATAAGTAGTACAAACATAACGTGTTTAGATCATCTTAGAATGGCTACTAGGAAACAGAAGAAACCAAGCAAAACAAAGGAATTAGCACATCTAATAATGACTATAGAAAATAGCATTGGACCAGGTAGAGGTAGCACACGCCTTTAATCCCAGCACTTGGGAGGCAGAGGCAGGCAGATCTCTGTGAGTTCAAAGCAAGTTCCAGCATAGCCAGGACTATACATAGAAACCCTGTCTTTAAAAAAGAAGAAAGAAAATAGCTTTCATATTATGCAGACTCATGTTCAGATGGCCACTCATGCTTGTTAACTGAGTCAGTGTTTTAATTAAAAGTTTTAAGTCTCAAATTCCTTCCTTCTTAAATGGAAAACAGCACATTTTCTGTGCTACTTATTCTAGAAACAGCCTGCCTTCCCCAACCCTCCCCCCTGCTTTACCTTTTTTTTTTTTTTTTTTTTTTGTTTTTCGAGACAGGGTTTCTCTGTAGTTTTGGAGCCTGTCCTGGAACTAGCTCTTGTAGACCAGGCTGGTCTTGAACTCACAGAGATCCGCCTGCCTCTGCCTCCCAAGTGCTGGGATTAAAGGCATGCGCCACCACCGCCCGGCTCCTGCTTTACCTTCATTGATCCTGTGAATCAAACCAAAGGTCTCATGCATGATAGTGAGATCTCCACCACTGTACAGCATCCCCAGTTCCAGAACAGTTTGGAGACACTTATCACAGAACTTAGTAACTTACAGAACATGTTTCTTACTCAGATAATGAACCAGGTAGGAAACCTGACTTTGTTTCAGATAGTTTGAGTTTGTAGTCTGGGCAGCTGACATGGAACCCATGAAAGAAGTCAGGACCAAGCAGGACAGTGGTGGTGCATGCCTTTAATCCTGGGACTTGGGAGGAAGAGACAAGAGGATTTCTGTGAGATCAAGGCCAGCCTGGTCTACAGAGCTAGTTCCAGGACAGTCAAGGCATCCCCATCTCAATGAATGGATCAATGAGTGAATGTTGGGACCAGGGATAGTAACTTGGGAATGCTAGAATTAGGGGTGGCAGGGTGAAGCCCTTAGCATCAAGAAGAATGGCTCCAGCAAAGTATGTAAAGCAGTCTCTAGTTTCTAGTTTCTGCCTCCCAAGTCAAGGGCATGGAAAAAGGTTTTACCAGTTTTCCTTCTCCCTGAGATGGATGGATCTTGTAAGTCTCTCAGCTTATGGAAGGATAGTTAATGATTATAGCAGCTTCTTTAGGATGACTGACCTCAGCCCTGGAGGCAGTCTCTTCTGCCAGTACCTGTTCAGGTATAGAATGCAAGTGGAACAACAAAGAAATGGAGTTGCAAGGAGGGACAGAAAATGGTACTCACAAACCACGGCTGCTGCTTACTTTATAGCTGCCTAGCTCCCCATTTGTGTTTCTTGGTACCATGCAGAGGCTAAATCAGTACTAAGGAACAGCTGGGAAATAACTCCATGATTTTATTTCTGTGGTCTCACAGCCTTCTGATTACATCAATGGGGCACATCAAACTTACTGACTTTGGACTTTCTAAAATTGGCCTCATGAGTTTGACAACCAACTTGTATGAGGGCCACATTGAAAAGGATGCCCGAGAGTTCCTGGACAAGCAGGTAGGAAGCATGGGGAAATCCTTGGGAGTTGAAATTCAGGCCTCAGAATAAGACCTTGGAGCTATTTGCTTATAATCTATGCCTAAGTGTTAACATGGGAACTCCACATTTTTGCCTTTAGTTTCAGGGAAGCACTGAATAGGTAGCATGTTTGGAAAACAGGATGAGCCCTGAGAAAATGGATATAAAATTTTCCCTGGAATTTGGATGAGATAGCTGTCTTAACTGTTGATACATCTTCTGGTGAGATCAGCTTGAGGCACAGCTCTGCTGGGTGTGTCAGGAACACACTTCCACTGGGTGCTGTGCCATTTTCTCTAGAGCAACCCATGGCCGTTTTGTGACTTGATATTTCAGGTTGTGGTGGCACAGGTAACTGGTAGGTTCTGGGGTAGGAACCAACTCTAATTCCTGACCCAAAGGAGAATTAGAGTTTAGCGTGGCGGTTTTAGGCTAGAATTAGATATTTTGGTTAATTAGGAAATAGAGAAACCCTCCTGACTAAGAGCTTTAACTCTGGTTCCCTGGGATTGCTGTTGGTCCTAATTATAGTTAAGGTAAGCTGCCTCTTCATTCCGAGGTTTCTCTGCTCCAGCAGTAGGAACACCCCTCTGCTGTCATGCCAGCAAGCTGCCTCAGGATCCTGAGCCAGCCTGCCTTCTCTGCTCAGGTATGCGGGACCCCGGAATACATAGCACCTGAGGTGATCCTGCGTCAGGGCTATGGGAAGCCAGTGGACTGGTGGGCCATGGGCATAATCCTGTATGAGTTCCTGGTGGGTTGCGTCCCTTTCTTTGGAGACACTCCGGAGGAGCTCTTTGGGCAAGTGATCAGTGGTAGGTACTGTCCCAGATCAGTGTGGAGTCAGGCTGTGTGCATACAGCTGGGAGACTCTTGTGCTCTTTTTTCTGAATGTGTGCCTAGTAGGCATGTGTCTGCTTGTACACACGTGCTGTTTCCTCCTGGGGCTTCCTGTGTTCGTGTCGTTCTTGTGAAATGGTGTTCTATGGTGTCTGTGAGTGTGAGTTCTGTGTCTAGAGTAAAATGGCAGGTGAGCTGGAGCTTCAGGAGTGGGAAGTCACTGTTTGCAGTGCCCACACTGAATCAAGGAGCAAGCTATGTTCTGGGGACTGTTGAGACTCCCTTAAGAGGGGGGGTACCTGTAGGACTTTAGGAACTGGGGTCCCAGGCAAGGTTTGGAGGAGCTCTAAACCTTTTTTTCCTTCCTTATGCTTTTCTTTTTCTGCATCTCCCCGCACTATACCCACAAATTTTTCTTTCTCTCTTACCCACGATCCTTCAGATGAGATTGTGTGGCCTGAAGGTGATGATGCACTACCCCCAGATGCCCAAGACCTCACTTCCAAACTGCTTCACCAGAACCCACTAGAAAGACTGGGCACAAGTAAGTTGGGCTTTTCTCTCGTTTCTCACCACTTGGGAAGGGGCCAGGGAGGCTGGGTCTGTGTGCCCTAAGGTTCAGTGGAAAGTCCCTCTTCTTGATTCTGAGACTGCCCTATTCCTCTAGGCAGAGAAGGAAGAGTCCTTGAACTGAGACTTCCCAGGCTTACTTTCTCACAGTCTAGCTTCTCAAATGACTTAGTGACCAACACTCTATGCAGCTAATCTCGTCCTGTCCTCTGTCTGCAGGTAGTGCCTGTGAAGTGAAGCAGCACCCATTCTTCATGGGTCTGGACTGGACAGGACTTCTTCGCCAAAAGGCTGAATTTATACCTCAGCTGGAGTCAGAGGATGACACCAGCTATTTTGACAGTAAGACTACTGGTGGGGTGAAGCAAAACACAACCATATTTGTTCGGAAATGCCTATGCATCCCTTGGTCAGGAGCAACTGCTCAGGGCCCTGCTGGTGCCACCAGGATGGGACCAACAAGGGTGCACAAGTTAATTAAACTGTGTATTTGGTCTAGCCCGTTCAGAACGATACCACCATGTAGACTCTGAGGATGAAGAGGAAGTGAGTGAGGATGGCTGCCTTGAGATCCGCCAGTTTTCTTCCTGCTCTCCAAGGTTCAGCAAGGTGTGACTTAAGGAAGTCCAGGCTGCTAATGGATTGGGAGAAGAGAGCCTGTTGAGGGACATACTTAGGGCAGGCTCAGGGAATTTTGATAGGACCCACTTTCATAAAAAGAGATCAGAGGGCTAGGGTTACATATTGCAGGATCTTCTAGGATCATCCTAGTCCCTGCCATAGTCAGGTCAGCAGAACAGCTTCTGCAAATGAGCAACATGGATGGAGGAGGGCATAAGTGTGTGTGTGGGGGGGGGTCCCCTTAAATCTCTGGCTGTCAGATCCCAAGGAGACCCTTTGTTCCTTGGAAATATAGTTGTTGGAGCTATTCCACGTGTCTCCTGTGCCCACAGGTTTACAGTAGCATGGAACGGCTTTCTCTGCTTGAGGAACGCCGGACACCACCCCCAACCAAGCGCAGCCTGAGTGAGGAGAAGGAAGATCGCTCAGATGGCTTGGCAGGGCTGAAGGGCAGAGACCGCAGCTGGGTGATTGGTTCCCCCGAGATGTAAGCACCCAGGGCTCACCAGGGTGGGTTCATCCCTTAGTTGTTGCATCAGATGCTGGAGGGGGTGGGTGTTGGTAGTTAAATGACATTTGCCAGGAAAGTCTGGAAAAATGTATGAAAAGGTCTGTGTGACTATAATTTTGCCCCTAAGGTAGTCTCAGCAGAGGCAGGAGAGGGAGACACCTTGGGCCACTTTACCCTATAGTACCTCTGTTTTGCAGATTACGGAAGCGGTTGTCTGTGTCTGAGTCATCCCACACAGAGAGTGATTCAAGTCCTCCAATGACAGTGCGACACCGGTGTTCAGGCCTCCCTGATGTGCCTCGTTGCCCTGAGGAGACCAGTAGCACCCCTCAGAGGCAACAACAGGAGGGTATATGGGTCCTTCTACCCCCATCTGGAGAGGGGTCATCTGGGGCTGTCACTGAACGACCATTGGAGAGGCAGCTGAAGCTGGATGAGGAGCTTCCTGGCCAAAGCAGTGAGTCTTGTCCAGGTGTGGCCCAGAGGACGGTGAAATACATAGGCTGGAGTATACTACAGGGAGGGAGGCTTAGCCACATTACAGGTCTCATTATTCACTTGGGTCCACAGCCACAGAGGCACGAGGCCATGGGACCCCACAGTTGGCTGAGGAAGCTGCAGCCAAAGCCATCAGTGACCTAGCGGTGCGCAGGGCTCGTCACCGGCTGCTCTCTGGGGACTCTATAGAGAAACGCACCACTCGCCCTGTCAACAAAGTAATCAAGTCTGCTTCAGCTACAGCCCTTTCCCTCCTCATTCCTTCAGGTAAGGCCAATAGGGAACTAAGATCAAACTCACAGGAAGGACACTGAAGCTGTGGGTCTGCAGGAGTCTGTGCAGCAGGTATATGTGTGTAAGCAGGTGTCTGGGAGACTACCCCTTACCATGCAAGTAGAGGTCTCTAAAGATTCATGCTGATGGCTGTAATGTACATGCAAAAGCTAATATTCAAATCATCAATGTTAAAGGCTCTTGACCTTGAATTGAATACCTTGTCTGACATCTTTAAGCCCTAAGTTGATGTTTTTTGTTTGTTTGGTTGGTTGGTTGGGTGGTTTTGGTGTTGGGTTTTGTTTAGTTGGTTGGTTGGGTTTTTTGAGACAGGGTTTCTCTGTGGCTTTGAAGCCTGTCCTGGAACTTGCTCTGTAGACCAGGCTGGCCTTAAACTAAGAGATCTGCCTGCCTCTGCCTCCTGAATGCTAAGATTAAAGGCCTGCTGCCCGGCAAGTTTTCATTTTTAAAATGTGGATATATGGGGCTGGAGAAATGTTTCAGTGGACTCAGGTTAAATTCCCAGCACCCACATAGTAGCTCACAACTGTCTAACTCCAGTGCCAGGGGATCTAACACCCTTACACAGACATAGATGTGGGCAAGCATCAATTCACATAAACAAAAATAAATCATTTTTAAAAATGTTTCGTGGATATAAATAATGAGCTCACAGGATAGCTGTGATGTTTACATGCTTATGTCATGCTTACATAGTCCATAATGTACACATAGGTGCTAGCTACATCGTTAACCTGTACCCAAAAAGTTCTGGGCTAGGTAGGGGTGCTTTGTGAACTCTAGTCCTGCAGGGAAGGTGAACTTTAGGTCTGTCCATGACTAGGAGTGGGCTGGGATCAACAGCCTGGATCAGGCTGGGATCATGGCCAGGTCAAGATCTCTGATCACTAAGTCTTGATTTCTCCTCCAGAACATCACACCTGCTCTCCATTGGCCAGCCCCATGTCCCCGCATTCCCAGTCATCTAATCCATCTTCCAGGGACTCTTCTCCAAGCAGGGACTTCTTGCCAGCTCTTGGCAACTTGAGGCCTCCCATCGTCATCCACCGAGCTGGCAAGAAGTATGGCTTCACCCTGAGGGCCATTCGTGTCTACATGGGTGACTCAGATGTCTACACTGTACACCACATGGTGTGGGTATGTCTGGCCAGGCAGAGCGTTGGCCTCTAATGTTGCTCCCGCCTCCCCTTACTGGAACCTATCTGCCCTCCCACATTACTCACAGAAACCAAAGGGTGGTGGTCAAGGGGTCACAGCAGCAGAACCAGGGTCCAAACTAAACACTCTTCTCTTCCTGAGACAGCATGTGGAAGATGGCGGTCCAGCCAGCGAGGCAGGACTTCGTCAGGGTGACCTCATCACCCATGTTAACGGTGAGCCTGTGCATGGGCTGGTCCATACGGAAGTAGTGGAGCTGATCCTGAAGGTTAGTGTGGGAAATGTCGTCTGTGTGAGGTATGAATGCCCTAGACCTGCGAGCCTGAACTAGCCGTAAGGGGGAGTGGGCATGGCAGGTACACATACATGTTGCATTAAGGACAGATGTAGGGACATGCAGAATTTGTGCAGTACAGGAGATTTTCTCCATATGGTAATTAGCTTTTGCTGGCCAAGTGACTCTTCTAAACTGCAGGTGAGACTGATGAGCAGGACACTCTGAGGTGCCACTTGGAACCACTTTCTTTTTTCTTTTTTTTTTTTTTTTTTTTTTTTTTGTTTTTCGAGGCAAGGTTTCTCTGTGGTTTTGGAACCTGTCCTGGCTCTTGTAGACCAGGCTGGTCTCGAACTCACAGAGATCCGCCTGCCTCTGCCTCCCAAGTGCTGGGATTAAAGGCGTGCACCACCAACGCAGGGCTTGGAACCTGTGAGGGAAAATAGCACTTGTTAATGTTGTTTTGTAAGAACAAGAGCTGGAGCTGTGGTGCGGCAAAGGGCAAGACAAGAAAATAGCACCTCCCTTAGCCAGAGTCATGCTTTTTTCTGCTTGGCTTCTCAGAGTGGAAACAAGGTATCAATTTCAACAACTCCCTTGGAGAATACGTCTATCAAAGTGGGGCCAGCTCGGAAAGGCAGCTACAAAGCCAAAATGGCCCGAAGGAGCAAACGAAGCAGGGGCAAGGATGGGCAAGAAAGGTGAGACAGATGTCGTCCATTGGTCTACCCTGAGAACCTGGGTGCTCACATTTGCTTGGGGCCTGGGCTCCAGGCCCACAGTATGCTGTGCCCTGTGCAGCTCAGCTTTGCCCTTACCTCTACAGCAGAAAAAGAAGCTCCCTCTTCCGGAAGATCACTAAGCAGGCCTCCTTGCTGCACACCAGTCGCAGCCTTTCTTCCCTTAACCGCTCCTTGTCATCAGGAGAGAGTGGTCCAGGATCTCCCACACACAGCCACAGCCTCTCTCCCCGTTCCCCTCCTCAGGGCTACCGGATAGCCCCTGATGCTGTGCACTCAGGTACAAGGGGTTCCCTGCAGATCAGAAACCACCCCTTGAGAAATAGGAATGAACCTGAGCCCCACTCTAAATCTCTTTTGAGCCCACCTTTGAAGATCCAGAAGTCTTGGGAGGAGTTTATGGAGGGGAGTGGATTAAGTAGACTCTAGTCCACCAGTAATATAAAGTGGGTATTTCCAGGACTACATTCTGCCTTGCAACTTAGTCACTTCTAATAAGTAACGTTGATGTGCTGTTTTCTGTTGGTCTGTCTTTCCATCCATGCGACTATCCAAAGTGGGAGGGAATTCATCGCAGAGCAGCTCTCCCAGCTCCAGTGTCCCCAGTTCCCCTGCTGGCTCTGGACATACACGGCCCAGCTCCCTACATGGTCTAGCACCCAAGCTCCAACGCCAATACCGCTCTCCACGGCGCAAGTCAGCAGGCAGCATCCCACTGTCACCACTGGCCCACACCCCTTCTCCACCAGCAGCAGCAGCTTCGCCTCAGCGTTCCCCATCGCCTTTGTCTGGACACGGAGCCCAGGCCTTTCCTACCAAACTTCACTTGTCTCCTCCACTAGGTAGGCAGCTCTCTCGGCCCAAGAGTGCAGAGCCACCCCGCTCTCCACTGCTTAAAAGGGTGCAGTCTGCTGAAAAGCTGGCAGCTGCACTGGCAGCATCTGAGAAAAAATTAGCCCCTTCCCGCAAGCATAGTCTTGACCTAACCCACGGTGAGCTAAAGAAGGAACTGCCACCCAGGGAGGTCAGCCCTCTGGAGGTGGTTGGAACTAGAAGTGTGCTCTCCGGGAAAGGGCCACTTCCAGGAAAAGGGATGCTGCAGCCTGCTCCTTCAAGGGCCCTTGGGACCCTCCGGCAGGATCGAGCTGAACGCCGAGAGTCACTGCAAAAACAAGAAGCTATCCGGGAAGTAGACTCCTCAGAAGATGACTCTGATGAGGAGCCTGAGAACAGCCAGGCCACACAAGAGTCAAGATTGGCTCCCCAACCAGAAGCAGGCCAGAATGTACCCCCTAAAGTTTCAGGAGAGGGTAGGGAAGAGGACACTTTCTTGCACAGGAATCTAAAGAACGAAGGTCCTGTACTCTCAGGCCTATTGACAGGGGTCATACTAGGTTCCCCCCAAATAGAAGTTCCTGGGCTCTCTCAGAGGAGGCTCTGGAAGCCACAAGTCTTTGAGGAAGCTACCAGTTCTTTAGAAGCCTCCAACCTGAGTAGGTCTGGGCCCGCAAGCCCCACCTCCTCTGAAGGCTGCTGGAAAGCCCAGCGCCTCCACACACAGGCACTAGCTGCACTTTGTCCCAGCTCTTCAGAACTTGCCTCTACTAGTTGTTCTGCCACCTCCACCTCTGGAAAGCCAGGACCATGGTCCTGGAAATTCCTTAGTGAAGGTCCAGACAAGGCATCCCCAAACAAGAAGATAACAAGGACAGGTGAACCAGCTAACTCCCAAGATTTGGAAACCACAGTTCCAACTCTTCCTAAGAACCTGTCTCCTAAGCAAGAGAAGTCACAGTCACCCAGTGTCCCTGGGCTGACCTATCCACGTCATGAGGTCCCCAGCCAAAACTGGCTATGGGAGTCTAAATGTGAACAAGTGGAGAAAGAGGAGCCAGTCCTGAGCATTATGGAAGGGCCTGATGCCTCAGGCGACAGGAGGCAGGACATTCCATGCAGAACCTACCCCCTCAGCCCAGAAACTGGGCCCAGCCTGCTCTGGAAAAGCCAAGAACCTGGGGGCCAACAAAAGCATCAGAACTTGGCACTGGCATCAGATGAACTTTTAAAGCCAACATAGCAGTTGGGTTTGCTTTCCTTGCACTCAGCTGTGTAATACATCCTCCTGAAAACCATCCTGGCCTTTGTTTGCTTCTTTCTATTGGTCATTGTACACAGGACTCTAGGTCTGGGGCCTGTTGCTCCTGGGATTATAATGATTAAATTTTTACTCTCGGGAAGAGAATCCAATCCAGCTGCATTTCTTGGATCATCTAGGAGCTGAGAGTAGGAAGTGACTCAGGAAAGAGTGGACAGAATGTAGTACACACAATATACCTACTATGTTCAAAGAACCAAAAACAACTCAAAGTGAAACAAGGTTTACCATCCTTCTGCATAGCCAGCCATCAGTGTACATGATGAGCAAAGCAGGGGCCAGCCCTGAGATTCTGTAGTTAATAGAGCACTGAATGGCCACTGCTTGCTTGGTAAGGAAATTAGCTTTCTTCCTGCCCTAGGCATCATACTCAGTTTGGGCAGAGCTGGAACTAGAACTCAGGCCTCTGACTCTAAAACCTGTATTTATTTATCGTCTAACTTTGTATCTTAGCAAGTAAACAAGAAAAAGTAAAAGGAAGTGATGACTTTTAACTTTGGATATATTTATATTGAGCTATATATGGGGTATCAAGAAGGTAATAAAATATATGAAAATGAGAGCCATATTTTATCAACAGTGACACCCCTGTGCACAGCAGCATAAAGGAAGTGAGTTAGGTAAAGCTTGGTGGTCACTCAATATCCAAGAGAGGAAAGAACTTCAAACTAGAAATAGGATATAATTTTTGACTTACTAAACATGCACAGTTCATGCCTTGTACTTAGGACATAGCAGGGAATAAATGAACAAAACAAGGTAAGTAAACAGACATTCCCTGACCGACCAAGCCATGTGGATAAAGTGCCGTGCAGAGGACAATAGGCTAAGATTAGTAAGTCTTTCTAACCTCAGTAGAATGGGAAAAATGTTTATTTCTGGGCATGAGAACCAATTAAATGCACTTATTAGTAGGAATGGATATTGATTTTTTTCAGTGTTTCATCCTGCTTGGGGTAGATAGGACTGTTAAATATTGGTTTCGTCACACAGAAGGGAGAACCTCTAATGGTCCCAGTTTAGCCTCCAAGACTGCAGGACCACATACTGTCCTTCCTACCAAGCCCACCCCCCTCCATGCCAAGAAGACAGAAATTCACTGCAATATTTTTATTGGCATTTGGAGCAAGTCGGCCAGACCATCCCTGTCTTGAAGAAGGTACAAAAAAAAAAAAAAGCCACCCCAAACCATGTTTTTGCCTTGCCTTCCCCCCACCCGTCCCCACCACTGCACAGTAATGTCTGATGACAAGAACAGTTTGTAAAAGTGGTCTAGGAACTACATTATAAATTGTCCCAACACAAGACACAATTGGCTTCCTTCTGAGTCAGGTATTTTTACATAAACTACATGAAATTTTTTTTTATTACACCAAAGACAACAGAATAGATTTTCACAAGAAACAACAGTACCAAAGTTACATGCGAGAATTTGTAAAGAAACAAAGCTGGTTGTCACAAATGGCTAGAGCTAAGTCAAAACTGAGCAGCTGGCAGCAAAGTACCAAGCACAGACCCTCTGGTTTATGATGCCATGGAAACCTCAGAGATCTACTCTGGGGTCTTACCTGGCAACAGAGATCATCCTAGAAACCAGAAATTGCTCAGAATTTTTTTTCTAGCTCAGGAGAATGCATGGAGCCGGTACCTTGCAGCAAGATGAGACACATGGAAGACGCCACAGTGGCTCGAGGAGTCTGAAGTAAATGTGGGAGAGTGGAACTGCAGATGTCTTCATCTGTGGGTGGAGCAGTGACAGAAACATAGGCAACCTACCTATGCTTGAATGATGCCAGGTGTAAACAGCATTGTTTCGTTATAAAAAAGACAAGTGTATCTAGCCAACCAAAAGCTGCTTTCATGTTGGGGGCTGGCTGATCTGCCCCTCTGGTTAATATCTGTCTCTTTACCCTCTGCTTCAGTCAGTGAGACTGCAGTTAAGATGCCAATAGAGCTAGAGAGTCCTGGGGCCCAGATACGGGAACAGATGATTAAACTAGACTAGCCTGCTGACTCCCCCAGACACCAGGGCCACACTGTTAGGAAACTGTGTCCTTATGCCATTTTCACAGCTCAGGACCAAGTAAATCATGTAACATCTCAGAAAAAGGTACCTTCCTATTTATTAAATGACCCCTGGTCTTGGAGCACTTAAAGGGAAGGAATATAGGACTGCCAGACAGCCTTTCTCCACAGTTGAGCCCAATTGTAGATGCTAAGATGCTGCCTTCTGTCTCCTACATATCCTCCACACCTGCCCTACAAAGTCATGACATTTTCAACACTCCAGTTGTATATTATATCCCATTTTGACTTACTTGGGAGGAAGCACCCAGGACATACTAGAGTTTTAGTGACAGGAGGAATTCCTTACACCTAATCTTGAGCCTGTGACTGCTTCAGCAAGTTCAGTCAGGTACAAGTCACATAGATATGCGAATCAGCAAATAGCTTGGCATTACCTGATAACTGAGCAAGATTTCAAGCTGGCAATTTTGAGAAAGGCAGGACCTTTACCAGAGGCTGAGAGGTCGGTTTCCTTTCGCTCCATACTAGAGCCAACAACAACGAGATGTCCCTTTCTTCCTGTGCTTGCTGCAACGACAGCTCCCCAAAAGTCTTGATCTCTCTCTATTGTAGTTCACTCCAGACATTCACCAAGGTAAATGCTTAGGGAAAGTCATGTTCATCTTTAGTTTGGCCCCCAATTTTGATCTTCCCTTATAAGCCTTATGAGCCAAGACCCAGGTACGGGCTGCTTATCTTGTTCAACTAGAACGCCTGCCTGCATGTCACTGAGCTCAAGCAGCTGAGTCATACTGAGCCGTTAATGGCTCCAGGACTGGCTCTGAAGCAGCTGGACTCTGTTAAGTGAGTGTGAAGCCAGGAATAGATGTCTGCCCTCTACCTAATGAACTTCACTCAGCTGGAAGGCCTAAACCACATGGAGCAGAAGATTTCTGGCCTAAAATCACAGCCACTGAAACATGGCAGGCTCACAAAAAAGACAAATAGGAAAGCTTGTAGAATTCTTTTTTTCCCAGATAGTCTGAACTCCACACTACATCCCCTCTCTTGGCAAAAGCTTCAACCACATTATGGAATAATGTGTGATGAGATGGGCCCTTTACCCTGACACAAGGGCTCATGTGCATGAGATTTGCTGAGGTCTCTGGCCACAAGCTGAGTCCTTCTTTAGCTACCTACCTATGGCTCCCTAAACCCTACCCAAAAAAAGGGAGATGAAGGCAAATTAATCCTTGTGTAGTTTTGGCAAGGCTTTTAAACCTGGGGAAGCGCATAACAATGTTGTTCTCTATCATTATTTGGTATATCAAGCCATCTAAAAGCACTGGATTGCACCTTTACTCATAAAACTAGTTACAAAGGTTTCAAACATCATTCTTTTGGCTAAAGAAACACCACACAAGCACCAACTTCACCATGACTCAAAGCTGACTATCCCCACAAGACAACTCTTATCTTCATCTCAGAAACAAGGCCAGGGCGAAAGGAACACACTGACCATTTCTAGTGTCTGTTAGAACTCACATTTCTCATTCAGGTTTCAGTACAGAAGTGTGCGTTCAGCTACTGAGTGTCACCTTCTCCCCTTAGACCTTGGTCTAGCAATGTTGTTTTTTGATTCATGAACACTGAGTTAGAGGAAGGAGATGGTAAGATGCTGAAGCCTAAATTATGTTGGTAACATTGAAATAACATCAACTGAAGAAGTCTTTTGCCTCCTTTTTTAGATTCTCTAAATGAAATCCCACACCTATTCCTTTGGTTGCCTTCCCCCCACCCCCCCATCTTACCACAGAATCAAAGTTAGATTCTTATTGTAGGGAGAGACTATCAAAGCAACTCCCAACAGAACCATGACCTGCTGCATTTTCAGAGTTGAAGACAAGAGGACATGGACTCTTCAGAGGCTTCCAAATAGATCCCCCACCCCACCCACCACTGTTCTGTTCAAGGTGCCTGACAGCAAAACAAAACTCCATGAAACCAGCATCTGCTCCAGCTTAGTACACAAGTGCAGCACAGCTGAATCCGGAGACCCTGGGCCCCTCATTTACCCCCAAATCCTGGCCAGCTACAGCTCGGCCTTTCCACTTCACATTCACAGAGTCACTTGTGCAAAACAAGCAGTCTACGGAGAAAGAATGCCCTCAAGAATGCCCTCATCGTAGTCTAGTTAAAACCATAGGAAAGAAATGCTGGAGAGCTATGTCTCTTCCCACTCTCCTTATCTGCAGAGCGAGGGCATCTGTGCGTGGACAGGGTAGGCGAGCCTGACGTTGAGGGAGTCATTGTGCTGAACCAGGGATGTCTGCTGGTAATGGAGCACCAGCTCCTTCAGCGAGCTGTACAGGTTGTAGGGTTCTGCAAAGCCGTATCCTCGAGCAGTGCTGTAGATCACACAGTGCTTCACTTCCCCATCCGCACTGCAACGACACCATGGGAAAATGCTAAGGCAAGTCAGGGTAGACAGGAAGGATCCCATGCATCAGTCAGTCAGACATAACTGTGCCTCTTAAAGGCTTGACTTCAGATACTTAACCATAAATGTAGACCTAATTTCCCAGTCCTCAGTTCCTGTCATTCCACATATATGTCTATATGTTAAGTCCTCCTCAGCGCTGCTTGCTATAGCTTACAGTCATGAGTTCTGAAGTCAAGGTGATAGTGCCACAACTTCCTTTCTTGAGATTTAGTTATTTTGGGTCTCTTGCACTTCATAGAAATTTTAGAAAAATCTTGCTTATTTTCTGCAAATATTCAGCTAAAACTTTGGATTTTGTTAGGATTGTGCTAACTTTGTAGATTAATTTTATGAAGTACTGATATTTAAAATATTTTTTGAGTAAAGAAAGTCAAGTCTATTATGTTTCAAGGTGCTGAGTAAGTGTAACAGAACAGGAAAACTACCTCTAGATGAGTGGTTCTCAACCTGTGGGTCATGACCTCTTTGGGGTTGAAATACCCTTTCACAGGGGTCACCTAAGACGCTTAGAAAATACAGATATTTATACTATATAACAGTAGCAAGCCAGGCGGTGGTGGCGCACGCCTTCAATCCCAGCACTCAGAAGGCAGAGGCAGGCGGATCTTTGTGAGTTCGAGGCCAGCCTGATCTATAAGAGCTAGTTCCAGGACAGGCTCCAAAACCACAGAGAAACCCTGTCTCGAAAAACAAAACAAAACAAAAAAAAAGTAGCAAAATTACAGTTATGAAGTAACAACAAAATAATTTTATGGCTGGGGGTCACCACAACATGAAAAACTATATTAAAAGGTCCCAACATTAGGAAGGTTGAGAACCACTGCTCTAGATATTAACATGCAAAGGTCTTCACCGACTAAACTCCTAACTTCATTCAGTCATTTTTCTTAGATGTCACTGTACAAATTTGTTTAATTCCTCAGCATTTTATAATTTTAAATGGCATGTCACCATTTAATGAAAAATGGGTTATTCATTACTAGTACACAGAAGTACACTTTTGTATAAACTGGGCATGGCAACACCCCATCATCTAGGAAGTAGAGGCCTTATTAGAAGTAGAGGCCTTTTTCAGATACACAACAGGTTTAAGTAAGGCCTGCCTGGGGTACCTGAGACCCTATCCAAAAATGCATACATACATAGATAAATGAATATATGTGTGTGTGTGTGTGTGCGTATACAGAGAGAGAACCTGCAACCTCTATAAACCCATTTTACCTCTTCCTTTCCAATCACAATGTCTTTTAAAAGAAAAAAAAAAAGGCCAGGTCTCGCTGTGTAACTTGGCAGGCCTGATACTACATAGACCAGGCTGGCATGAAACACAGAGATCCACCTGCCTTTGCTGCTGCATGCTGGGAGGGATTAAAAGCATGTGTGCCACCACTCCTGCCTCAATCACAAGCTTTTCAGAATGGACATACTGCTCTTGGAGGAAGACATTCAAATTTCTTTCACTAAGTATGGTATCTTTTATCCAGTAATAGAAATCCTCACCTATTCCTAATCTATCCCCTGCCGTTTAAGAGATGAAAGAATTGGATTTTGCAAATACTTTTTGTAAATATATTGAGTGTATCACGTGATTTTTTTTTGGTTCCTTTTCTAGTATTATCACATTGCTTTTTCTATGTTAAACCACTCTTGATTTCTTGAAATAAATCCTTCTTAGTCATAATGCATAATGTTTTTTCTATGTGACTGTGGTTGCCTTCCTTAAGTTTTTTCTTTTTATTGAAAATAGGTATTTTTTCTTCACATAATGTATGTGATTATAGTTTCCCCCTCTAATCCTTCCAGTTCCTTCCTACCTTCCCTCCCATGTGAATCCACTACCTTTCTGTCTCTCATTAGAAAATAAACAGGCTTCTAAGGGATAATAAAGTAAGACAAAACAAAAACTAACACAGTGGAATTGGACAAAACAAACAGAAGAAAAAGAGTCCAAGAGAAGGCACAAGAAACAGATCTATGCCAGGTGGTGGTGGCACATGCCTTTAATTCCAGCACTCAGGAGGCAGAGGCAGGTGGTTTTTCATGTTGTGGTGACCCCCAGCCATAAAATTATTTTGTTGTTACTTCATAACTGTGAGTTCGAGACCAGCCTGGTCTACAAGAGCTAGTTCCAGGACAAGCTCCAAAGCTACAGAGAAACCCTGTCTCAAAAACAAACAAAAAAAAGGAAGAAAGAAAGAAACAGATCTACTCATTCACATACTCCCAAGCTTCATTCAGTGTGACAGTTGACTTCTTACTGCCTCAAGATGCAGGATTCTCAGCTCCAGCATCTGCTTGTACACCTCCATGCTCCCCTTCATAACCATAATGGACTGAACCTCTGAAACTGTAAGCTGCCACCCTTCATTAAATGTTTTTTTCATAAGAGTTGCCATGATCATGGTGTCTCTTCACAGCAATAGAAACCCTAAGACAGATCCCTTTGGCCAACAACTCAATTAGCTGTGACTCAATCCTGCGACTCAAAGCTTCCTCTGCTGACAATAGATGGCCAGTTGGGCTCTGTCTCCCCAATTATTTGGCAATTTAAGCTAGATCACCTTCTCACATGTTTTAGGAAGCTTCTACTGAATTAGGTTTCTCTATTACTCCTCAAATGGCCCTTAATTTCAGCTGTCTCTCTCCTTATTCTTTCCCTTGCCCCTCTCTTCCTTCCCCCTCCTCACTTGAGACCTTTCTGTTCCAGTCTCCCCCTCACCCATCCATAACTATTCTATTTTACTTTCCTAATGAGATGTATCTGTCCCCCTAGTACCTTATTTTCTTACCTAACCTCTGTGATTCTATGGATTGTAGCTTGGTTATCATTTGCTTAACAGCTAATATCCACATGTAAGTAAACACATACCATATTTCTCTTTCTAGGTCTGGGTTAGCTTACTCTGAATGATTTTTTTCTAGTTTCATCCATTTACTTCCGAATTTGATTAGTTCATTTTCTTAATGGCTGAGTAACATTCCATTGTGTAACTATACTACATTTTCTCTATCGATTCTTCTGTTGAAGAACCTCTAAGCTAAACTGGGCAATGGTGGCGCACGCCTTTAATCCCAGCACTCGGGAGGCAGAGGCAGGCGGATCTCTGTGAGTTCGAGACCAGCCTGGTCTACAGAGCTAGTGCCAGGACAGGCTCCAAAGCCACAGAGAAACCCTGTCTCGAAAAAAAAAAAAAAAAAAAAAAAAAAAAGCTGTTTCTGATTTCAGGCTATAAAGAATAGAGCAGCAATGAACATGGTTGAGCCACTGTCTCTGTATTAGGATGAAGCATCCTTTGGATAGATGCCCAAAAGTGGTGTAAGGCTGGATTTTATTTTATTATTTTATTTTTTGAGATAGTTTCATTGTGTAGCCTTGGCTGTCATGGAACTCGCTTTGTAAACCAGGCTGACCTGGAACTCAGAGAACCACCTGCCTTTGCCTCCTGAGTGCTGGCATTAAAGGTGTGCCCCATCACTGTCTGGCAAGGCTGGATCTTGAGATCAATTCCCATCTTCCTGAGAAACAGGCACAAAGATTTCCATAGTGGCCATACCGCCAGCAATGGATGAGTGTTTCCCTTACTACACCTCTTTGCCAGCATTAGATGTCATTGTGTTATTGACCTTAGCCATTACATTTGACAGCTGTAGAATGGAACCTCCACGTAGTTTGGACTTGCATATCCTTGATGATTAAGGATGTTGAACATTTCTTTAAATGAGAAAAAATTCTCAGCCGTTTGATTTTCCTCTTTTAAGAGTTCTCTGTTCAGATCTGTACTCCATTTTTAAATTTGGTTATTTGTTTTCTTGATATCTAGTTTTTTGAATCCTTTATATATTTTGGACATTAGCTCTCTATTGGGTGGGTAGTTAGTAAAATCTTTTCCCATTCTGTAGGCTGCCGCTTTGCTAAATGAGGATGTCTTTCACCATGCAGCAGGTTTTAAGTTTTAGGAAGTCCCATTTATTAGTTGTTGATCTTACTGCCTGTGTTAACAGTGTTCTGTTCAGAAAGTCTTTTCCTGTGCCAATGAGTTCAAGGCTATTCCCCAATTTCTCTTCTATCAACTTCAGTGTATCTGGTTTTATGTTGAGGTCTTTGATTCATTTGGAGTTGAGTTTTGTGCAACGTGATAAGTATGGATCTATCTGAATTCTTCTACATGCAGACACCAGTTGAACAAGCATCATTTGTTTAAGATGCTGTCTTTATTCCAGTATGTATTTATACTTTCTTTATCAAAAATTAGATGTCCATATGTGTGTGGATTTATGAGTGGATCTTCAGTTATATAGTCCACTGATGAATGGGTTTTGTGCCAATACCGTGCTGTTTTTATTACTGTGGACCTGTAATACAACTTTGAAATTGAGAGTGGTGGTACCTTCAGAAGTTCTTTTATTGTTCAGGATTGTTTTAGCTCTCCTGGGTTTTTTGTTTCCATATGAAGCTGAAAATTGCCCTTTCAAGATCTATGAAGAATTGTGTTGGAATTTTGATGGGGTTTGCACTGATTCTGTAGATTGCTTTTGTCAGAATGGCCATTTTGACTGTATGAATCCTACTGTAAGCATGGGAGATCTTCTGATAGCTTCAATTTCTTAAATGACTTGAATGACATTTCTATCACACAAGTCTTTCACTTGCATGGTTAGAGTTGCCCCAAGATAGTTTACATTATTTGAGGCTATTGTGAAAGATGTCGTTCCCCTGCTTTCTCAGCCTACTTGTCATTTGGACATAGGCGAGCTACTAATTTTTATGAGTTGACTTTGTATTCAGCCACTTTGCTAAGTGTTTATCAGCTGTAGGAGACATACCACCCTCCATTTCTTGTTCTTTTTCCTTTTTTTATTGATTTTTTATTGAGCTCTACATTTTTCTCTGCTCCCCTCCCTACTTCTCTCCTCCCCCTTTTACCCTCCCCCATTGTCCCCATGCTCCTAATTGTCTTTTTATACTTTCTACTTTCCATGTAGATTAGATCTATGTTAAGTCTCTCTTAGTGTCCACATTGTTGTCTAAGTTCTCTGGGATTGTGGTTTGTAGGCTGGTTTTCTTTGCTTTATGTTTAAAAACCACCTATAAATGAGTACATATGATAATTGTCTTTCTGTGTCTAGGTTACCTCACTCAAAATAATGTTTTCTAAGGCTCCTTTTTCGAAACCCTGTCTCGAAAAACCAAAAAAAAAAAAAATGTTTTCTAGCTTCATCTATTTTCCTGCAAAATTCAAGCTGTCATTTTTTTTCTGCTGTGTAGTACTCCATTGTATAAATGTGCCACATTTTCCTTATCCATTTTTCGATCAAAGGGCATTTAGGTTGTTTCCAGGTTCTGGCTATGACAAACAAAGCTGCTATGAACATAGTTGAGCACATGTCCTTGTGGCACAATTGAGCAAAGTGGTATTACTGGGTCTTGAGGAAGGTTGTTTCCTAATTTTCTGAGAAATTGCCACACTGACATCCAAAGGGGTTGTACCAGCTTGCATTCCCACCAGCAATGCAGAAGTGTTCCCTTTTCCCCACAACCTCTCCAGCATAAGTTGTCATCAGTGTTTTTGATCTTGGCCATTCTTAGGGGTGTAAGATGGAATCTCAGAGTTGTTTTGATTTGCTTTTCTCTGATGACTAAGGATGTTGAACATTTCCTTAAATGTCTTTCAGTCATTTTAGATTCCTCTGTTGAGAGTTTTCTGTTTAGGTCTGTACTCCATTTTTTTTTTTACTGGATTATGTGTTCTTTTGGTGTCCAATTTCTTGAATTCTTTGTATATTTTGGAGCTCAGACCTCTGTCTGATGTGGGGTTAGTGAAGATCTTTTCCCATTGTGTAGGCTGTCATTTTGTCTTGTTTACCGTGTCCTTTGCTTTACAGAAGCTTTTCCGTTTCAGGAGGTCCCATTTATTAATTGTTTCTCTCAGTGTCTGTGCTGCTGGGTTATATTTAGGAAGTGGTTCCCTGTGCCAATGCGTTCAAGCGTACTTCCCACTTTCTCTCCTATAAGGTTCAGTGTGGCTGGCTTTATGTTGAAGCCTTTGATACATTTGGACTTGAGTTTTGTGCATGGTGATAAATCTGGGTCTATTTTCATTCTTCTACATGTTGATATCCAGTTATGCCAGCACCACTTGTTAAATATGCTTTCTTTTTTACATTTGATATTTTTTGTTCTTTGTCAAAAATCAGGTGTTCGAAGATGTGTGGATTGATATCCGGGTCTTCTATTCAGTTCTATTGGTCCTCCTGTCTGTTCTTATGCCAATACCAGGCTGTTTTCAGTACTGTAGCTCTGTAGTAGAGTTTGAAGTCAGGGATTGGGGTGCCTCCAGAAGTTCTTTTATTGCACAGGATTGTTTTGGCTATCCTGGGGTTTTTTGCTTTTCCATATGAAGTTGAGTACTGTTCTTTTGAGGTCTTTTGCTGGGATTTGGATGGGCATTGCGTTGAACTTTTCTTTCTTATAAGACTTGAAGTCTGGTGAGAACTGCCCTCCCCTGTTATTTCTACTCGCACAACTTAAGTAGAGTAAGACCAACAGAAATGTAAGTAGTCCTACTCTTAGATGACAGTAACACAGTGATAAATAAGATGGACTGTTTTGTTCTGCCTCATTTCCTTCCACAGATAGCATCCATGCTTTAGTGTCTAGTCCTAACTCCTCTTCCATAAACCTCTACCTCTCCCTTTCCCTAACCAGAATTAACATTTCCACACATGCAAGGCCTACTAATCACGGCAACTCTATTTATCGTAGATATTTTATGATGAAGCCTGGAAGCTAGGTGTGATAGCTATACTTGAACTCTCATCACTCTGTGAATCCCTTTATTTACCCTCTCGACATGACCCTCCTTTTTTTAAGTTTAACACACAAAATAGTGGGTTTCGATGTGACTTTTTAAAGTCATATTTAAAATTACCTTCCTTTATGGTGGGGCGCACATATTGTGTATGTACGGCATACATGTGGAAATCAGTGAGCAACTTGAAGGAGTTGGTTTTCTCATTGCACCATGTGAGTCTTGAACTCAGGTCATCAAGCTTGCTGGCAAGTGCCTTTACTTACTGAGCCATCTTTCTGGTCCCAGTAGGATTTCTGAGTCATATATGTCATGGTATCCTGATCATATATCCCCCAGCTATCCTCTGTTCCTCCACTTCTTTCTCCCAGATAGTGCCTCTTCTACTTTTTTTGTTGTTTGTTTCAAGAAAGGGTTTTTCTGGGTAGCCTTGGCTGTCCCTCTTTTGCTTTTATGTTATTTAATTTATAATTATATTTTTTGTGTGAGAGAAAACATCCATCGTATCTAAGCCTTGTGCTCTTTGAGAGCAGTCACTTAGTCATCTTTCTTTGTTTCTACCCTGTCTTACAGTGTCAGCATTATCACAATAACATCAGGAGGTAGCATTTACCTCAGAGCAAATATTATGACCACCTTTGCTTGACTGGTGAGACTAGACAAGGACAGGGACGTTATGTACCTAATGTTACACAGCAAGTAAGCAGCAAGAGCCAGACTCAAATCTATAACATCCTAAAAAAATTAAGTAAACACTGATGGTCTAAGTAAGCTACAAGTTCTTATCACCACACTCTAATTCCATCTCAATATTGTGATGACTTTCACTAATTAATGCAGATTTGAAAAAGCCACATCCCCAGAGAAGACTTACACCACAGAACAAGCATAGCATCCTTTCTTGCTACTTTCACGAATTAAGAATGCACCATCTGGTTTCCCATAAAGCAAGTCCTCTGCTTGTACTCGGTTGATATCCTCCACAAACCAGGTTTTCTCATCATAATGCGGCAGGTTCTCATCTTCCTCATTGATAAAATAGCTTCTAAAAATTAAATATTTGAAATATTATTCTAGCAATCAGTTTTCTTATATCTAAAAGCTAATAAAATGTTATTTTTAATCTTTATAAAATAACAAATTAAAATTACAATTAGGTGAATGTTTAGTTTTAAATAACATTACTACTTATTATGGTGCAGAAACTACAGAACTCATTCAATAACTTCAAGCAAAAGAATGGCAGTGGTGCATCCAAGTCTCGTGTGGGGAGTTCCTACACTCAAGTGTGGATGCCAAACTCTTCAGGCAGCTCAGCTCAAAAGAGGTGCAGAGTTTTCTCTTCTGCTACTGACCCTGACAGGAGGAGCCTTACACTGAGGAAAAAGCCCTCTGGCAGAGGAACTTACTCATCAGCATCCTCATTTTTGATTCCCAGCCAGGCGTTCAGGCGCTTCTGCCTCACTCCTTTGTGATTGAGCCATCTGCCAAGAGGAAGACACTGGTCAGAATTGAACTGTCTGAACACTGATGAAATCAGCCAAGCTTTGAAAGTCCAGGAACCTCTTATTTTTCCTCATCTCAAGAAGAGTGGCCAGAGTTTTCCCTAAATTAATCTCTCCATTACTTTTCCTTCAATTAATACCACAATTAATTTTTCCTGAAAAAAGGAAGAAACACAGAAAAACTACTTGAAATTAGGCATGTATCTACTTTTCTTTCTCCTCTTTTCTATAAGTGTACACACACACACACTTTCATTCAAACATAGTAGAGGCCCGTGGTCTAAAGCAGGAATATAAAAGTGGAGTATAAAGAACACTTTCATGGGCTGGAGAGATGGCTCAGAGGCTGAGAGCTCCAGGTGTCCTTCCAGATGTCCTGAGTTCAGTTCCCACGTTATACATAACAAATAAATAAATCTTAAAAACCAAAACACTTCCTTGGGGGCTGGACAGACGGCTCAATGTTTAAGAGCACACTGGGGCTGGACATACGGCTCAGCAGTTAGAGAGTGCTGGCTGCTCTTCCAGAGGACCTGCTTTCAATTCCCAGCACCCACATGCAGCTCACAATTGTCTGTAACTCCTGTTCCAAAAGATCCAATGCCCTCATACAGACATACCTGCAGGCAAAAACACCAATGTACATAAAATAAAAATAATTATTTAAAAATAGAGCACACATTGCTCTTACAGAGAGCCCCAGTTAAGTTCTCAAGATCCAAATGGTGGCTAACAACCACCTATAATCCAGTTCCAGGGGGATCTAGTACCTCTGGCCTCCACACTGTTCACCTGCACTCATCCACGTAAGTTAATAGTAACTGTTTTTTTAAGTATAGTTGTTCATCAACAACCAATTCTCCTTTCCTTATCATTCAATATCATCATAATCATCTCAGGACTCTCTTCCCTAAGTGTCCCAACTAAGACCTACTCTTTACCACTTTATTAATTTTCAGAGACCCAGCAAAATTCATTATTTTATAATGTTTATGTTTGCCTCCCCCATAAAACCATCTAGTGTTTTAAAGAAGTTTCTCTTCTGCTTATGGTAATACTGCCAATTTCTTTTTTTTAAGTATCTATCTATCTATCTATCTATCTATCTATCTATCTATCTATCATGTATACAGTATTCTGTCTGCATGTAGATGTCTACATGCCAAAAGAGGGGACCAGATCTCATTATAGATGGTTGTGAGTCACCATGTGGGTGCTGGGAATTGAACTCAGGACCTCTGGAAAAGCAGCAGCCAGTGTTCTTAACCTCTGAGCCATCTCTCCATTCCTCTACTGCCAATGTCTTAGACCATTGCACAGAGATAAGAAATGTGCTGGAAAGTGCTGGAAATATTATTTTAAAGGTGTTACTTTTATGTTGCATGTTTAATTCTGTGAAGCTATGAGTCTTTGCCTGTCTAAAACACCTGATGTCTAATAAAGATCTGAATGGCCAAAGATCTGAATCTCCAGGCAGGAGAAAGGATAGGCAGAGAAAATATTTAGGAGAAAAACTGAGAGAAGGGGTTTGGAGAAGTAGCCGAAAAGGACATCAGGGGCAGCCACCTAGCTACATAGCAATCCACATAGCAATCCACGGAGTTAGAGTGAGAAAAGGAAAAGCCCAAAGGCAAAATTAGACAGGATAATTTAAGAAAAGAGGGCAGTAGCCAGGCAGTGGTGGTGCACGCCTTTAATTCCAGTACTTGGGAGGCAGAGGCAGGTGGGTCTCTTTTGAGTTCAAGGCCAGCCTGGTCTACAAGAGCAAGTTCCAGGACAGGCTCCAAAGCTACACCTAAAGCTAAAGAAGGAGAAGGAGGAGAGAAGAGGAAGGAGGAGGAAAAAAAGAAAAGCAGGCAAGAAACAAGCCAAGCTAAGGCTGGATGGCTACAACTAAAAGCAAAACTCCATGTGTGATTCATTTGGGAGCTGGGTGACAGGTCCCCCCAAGAGTCCAAAGAGCATAATAACATCATCTTACTATAGGAAAGAGTTCAAGAGGGGCATAGGGAAAAACAGTAGGCTTCCTGTAGAATATGTGGGGTAGCAAATAAGGGTGCTGCCCCCAGGGCACCCTAAATGGAGGACAAGAATAAAGTTTTAAGATGCCAAGTCTGTTGACAGTATATTACTAGCACATTACTATGAAAGATACTTTTGAGTTTTCTGGAATAGTAAATGGCAAGAACTCATCTATTTATAAGCTAACTTAAAATATTTTAGTTATTAATTTTAATTTTTTTTATTGAGAAAAAAAAAATTCCGCCTCCTCCCCGCCTCCCTTTTCCCTTCCCCTCCACTCACTCCTCTCCCCCTTCCCCCACTCCTCTCCACCTCCCTGCCCTGTGGAAAGTCCAGGGTCTTCTCCCCTCCATCCAGGTCTAGGAAGGTGAACATCCAAACAGGCTAGGCTCGCACAAAGCCAGAACATGAAGTAGGATCAAAACCCAGTGCCTTTGTCCTTGGCTTCTCAGCAGCCCTCATTGTCCGCCATATTCAAAGAGTCCGGTTTTATCCCCTGCTTTTTCAGTCACAGTCCAGCTGGCCTTGGTGAGCTCCCAATAGATCAGCCCCACTGTCTCCGTGAGTGGGTGCCCCCCTTGTGGTCCTGACTTCTTTGCTCATATTCTCCCTCCTTCTGCTCCTCCTTGGGACATTGGGAGCTCAGTCCAGTGTTTTGTTTTCGAGACAGGGTTTCTCTGTAGCTTTGGAGCCTGTCCTGGAACTAGCTCTTGTAGACCAGGCTGGCCTCGAACTCACAGAGATCCACCTGCTTCTGCCTCCCGAGTGCTGGGATTAAAGGCGCCACCATCGCCCAGCTAGCTATTAATTTAAAAAAAAATCAATGACTAAGAACCAAAGAAGTAGCTAATAATACCAACAAGAGGCAAGGACAAAGGACCTTGTACTCCCTCGTTTTCTAAGTGATGGGAATTTTTAGTGGTCTTTTGTTTTGTCTTGTTTTGAGACAGGGTCTCACTATATAGCTCTGACTGTCCTGAACTCTCTATGTATACCAGGCTGACCTCAAACTCACTGAGATCTACCTGTCTCTGCCTTCCAAGTGCTAGGGTTAAAGATATGCACTACCATGCCTTGCTCAGGATAACTCTGTGTGTGTGCACATGTTCACATTTGTATATCTGTCTGATGGAAAAAGCTTCAATAATAAATGAGATTAAATACTTTCCCAAGTAAGAGGTACATGGTGGATAGTGGTAAATATAGCTGCCTTCCAAGAAAGAGAACAATATTTGTGGGCAGAATTTTATATTCTCCAAATAAGAATAAAATGAGGCTGGGAGTAGTACATGCCTTTAATTCCAGCACTCAGGAGGCAGAGCCAGATGGATTTCTCTGAGTTTGAGGCCAGTCTTGTCTACATAGTGAGTTCCAGGTCAGCCAGAGCTACACAGTTAAGAACCTGTCCCAAGAAAAAATAAAATGGATAAAATATTATAAAATGTTAGCAAAATCACTCATATAAACATTGAGAGATATTAGAAATATATTAAAAAATGATTCATTAGGTATTCCTGACTATCACCTCTGGTGTGAATATAAAATAATGCAGTCCCTTTTTAAATGGGTAGGAGAGTTGCAAACAGAATTACCATACAAGTCAACAATTCCAATCCTCTAAGATCTGCAAGAGAACACATCTATTCACAAAAATACATATGTGAGTGTTCATAGCCACATTATAAGTAACAGCAAAAAGATAAAACAACCCGATAACTGATCAGAGTTAAATGAAATATGCACGTTTAAATAATGGAAACTACTTGACATGAAAGGAGTGTAATACTTACAAATGTGCTGTAGAATGAAAGACCCTAAAACCACCCTGCCAAGTGTAGGAAGCCAGGCATAAAAGATGGCACATTCAAGTCTTCATTTGCATGAAATATCCTGAATGGCAAGACTATAAAGGCAGATAAAAGTAGTTTAGTAACTACTTAGGGTCAGAAAGAAAGGGTAATAAGTAAGACAGATAAAGAGAACATGATTTCTGTTATGGTGATTAAAAATGTTATTAAATATGTGGTGATGAGCTGGGCAGTGGTGGTGCAAGCCTTTAATACCAGCATTTGGGAGGCAGAGGTGGGTGGGTGGATCGCTGAGTTTGAGGCCATCCTGGTCTACAGAGCGAGTTCCAGGACAGCCAGGGATAAACACAGAAACCCTGTCTCAAGAAACAAAACAAAAGAAGCTGACTGGCCAACAGCTGGACTGGTAGATGTTAGGAAGGACTTGTAGACAAAAAGAGCAAGCAAAGAAGAAGGGGGGATCCTCCTGAATATTAACCTTCATCAGGCGATGAAAGGAGACAGAGACAGAGACCCACATTGGAGCACCGGACTGAAATCTCAAGGTCCAAATCAGGAGCAGAAGGAGAGAGAGCACGAGCAAGGAACTCAGGACCCAGAGAGGTGCGCCCATACACTGAGACAATGCGGATGTTCTATCGGGAACTCACCAAGGCCAGCTGCTGGCCTGGGTCTGAAAAAAGCCTGGGATAAAAAACGGTCTCACTGAACATATCGGACAAGGAGGACTACTGAGAACTCAAGAACAATGGCAATGGGTTTTTGATCCTACTGCACGTATTGGCTTTGGGGGAGCCTAGGCAGTTTGGATGCTCACCTTACTAGACCTGGATGGAGGAGGGTGGTCCTTGGACTTCCCACAGGGCAGAGAACTCTGATTTCTCTTTGGGCTGACGAGGGAGGGGGACTTGATTGGGGGAGAGGGAGAGAAAGGGGAGGCGGCGGTGGGG
>NW_026068250.1:209869-243032 GCF_014885135.2 Alexandromys fortis | reverse complement strand
AGGCATACAGACAGAATATTGTATACGTAATAAATAAATAAATAAATATTTTTTTTAAAAAAAGAAGGGGGAGTCTCAGAATCACAAGGAGATGCAGAGAAGAGATGAATTGGCTGTACTAAGAAAAGATAACAAGGCATGTGGCAGAGTGTAGATAAGAAATATGAGTCAATTTTAAAATGTAAGAGCTAGTAACAAGCCTAAGTTATTGGGTGATCATTTATAATGAATAATAAGTCTCATTGTGGTTATTTGGGAACAACAGAGAAACTCCATCTATAAGCTACCCAGGTTTCATTCCCAGCATCATAAGTTACCTATCTGTGACTCCAGTCCTCAAGGAGCTAATACTGAGTACCTCTTCAGGAATACGGTTCATGCCTTAGTCAGGGTTCCTATTGCTGTGTAGAGACACCAAGACCATGGCAACTCTTATAAAGTCAACATTTAATTGGGGTGGCTCGCTTATAGTTTCAGAGGCTCAGTCCATTATCATCATGGCAGGGACAATGGCAGTGTACAGGCAGACATGGTGCAGGAGCTGAGAGTTCTACATCTTACAGGCAACAGGAAGTCAACTCACTGTCACACTGAATGAAGCTTGAGAAAAAGAGACCTCAAAGCCTGCCCCACAGTGAACTTCCTCCAACAAAATCATACCTCCTAATAGTGCCACTTCCTTTGGGGGTCATTTTCTTTCAATCTACCACAGCTCACATATATACATACACATAGGCAAAATACTCATACACATAAAATAAAAACAAAGAAAAATACCAAAAAAAGCATTGGTTTTAACTACTCAAAGGATCTCAAGTGCCTACTATATACACACTTTTCTTATTTAAACACAAAATTTCAATTTTTTTCCATTGGGGAGAGGCATGGCCCTGAGTAGAGGTCAGAGAACAATTTACAGGAGTTGGTTCTTCCCCCATCGTGCAGGTCCCAGGCTGACTGACACCAGGTTGCCAGGCTTGGTGGCCTTTCCCCACTGAGTCATCTTTCCAGCATCACATTTCCTTTTTAAAAACAGGGCCTCATATAGCCCAGGCTGGCCAAAAACTTGCTATGTAGCCCAGGCTGGCCTTGAACTCCTAGTTCTTGAACTACTGCTTTTACTTCCTGAGTTCTGGGATCATAGACATGTGTCACCACACACCAAATTTCATTTCTTAAACATAAAAGTCCTTTAAGGGGGCTGGAGAGGTGGTTCAGAGGTTAACAGCACTGACTGCTCTCAGAGGTCCTGAGTTCAATTCCCAGAAACCACATGGTGACTCACAACCATTTGTAATGAGATCTGGCACTATGTTCTGGAAAGTGTATATATAAATAAATAAACAAATTTTTTTAAAAAGTCTTTTAAGGAACTACCTGTTCTATTTACTTATCTGTAGAATTTACTCTAAAGGAATAATTCTATGATTCTACCGTAAAACCATAGTTTCTAGATTTTATGTTTTAAGAAAATATCAACATACACTTCTAATTTTTTTAGATTTATTTTATAATTGTTTTGCTTGCATGTATGTTATGTCTGTGCATCAGGTATGTGCCAGATACCCACAGAGTTCAGAACAGGACATCAGATCCCCTGGAACTGGAGTTACAAACAGTTAAGAGCCACCATGTGAGTGCTGGGAACCAAACCCAGATCCTCTGGGAGAACAGCATGTACTCTTGACCACTGAGCCATCTCTCCAGCCCCAACATGTACTTTGTACTCTATAACATTTTGCTAATTCAGTCTGAAAGTGTCCAAGTAATTGCATAAAGTAGAGTACAACATTCTGACTTGATGTGTGTCATTCTGGGACAGCCTACTACTTACTACAGGGCCACATTCCTAAATTCTTACATACTGCTTTCCAGTTCTCAAGTTCTCCCACTGATGACACTTCTAGTTCCAGGGATAACCTGATGCTAGTGTGTCCCTCAGCATCCAGCCCAGGTTACTTACACAAGATGCTGATCCCGGATCTTACGCAGCTGGATCAGGTCAGGTTTGATGCTGTTCATTTTTTTATCTATTTCCCGGTTGTCCAAAGCTTGTTTCTTCAAGTCCTGCTCTAGACGCACTTTGCTATCATGAATCTCACCAAGACGTGACTTCAACTTATCAAAATTCATCATAATTCTGTGAAAGTAGGACATATTAAGGCTAAAATAACAACAAAAGCAGAAGGGTCCTAATATCTTGTTGGGTTTGTTGGTCTGAGACAGGGTCTCACAAGCTACACAGGCTGGTCTTGAATTCCTGGGCTCAAGCAAACCTCTTGCCTCAGCTGAAATTATAGGTACGTGTCCCCATTCTCAGCTACTAGCGTAAGAGCATGACTATGACAGACACAGGCGTTGGGCTGTATTAGGGGGAAAGCCACCATGTCCATCCTTAGTGAGTTTGCAATTGGATAGAAATGCTCTACCTGGATCAGGACAGATACCACATGAACACTTACACAACACCCCTTAATGGAATGAAGCACTGAGGAAGACTTTTCTGGAAAAGGTTATGTCTAGCCTAAATCCTACAGGATGGGAAAGAATTAAGAACTTACAGAGATAAGAGAAAACACATAAAAAGAAGAGATGCCAGTTGGTAACATTCATTACTCTGAACAGCCAGCAGTTCCACACAACATGGCTGCGCAACTTGAGGGGTGTAAACAAACAAGACAGAAACCAGAAATAAAAAAAAGTTTTATTTCATTACTCACTGGGATATATTAAGCACACTCACCGTTCAATCTCTTTCTCATTCCCCTCTCTGCGAAATCGCTCAATATAGTCTTTAGTGTATTGTTCTTGGGTATGACACTGTTCCTCGAATATTTTAATAGTTTCATTAAATGCTTCAATTGCAGTCCTCTTCATCTGTATTTCCTACATGAGGAAAAGAAACAATGCATACTTTATAACATTTCTGACTAGAATCCCAGCACTCAGGAGGCAAGAAGTAGGAGGATCAGGAATTCAAGGACAGCCTCCTCTACAAAGCAAGCTTAAGGCAGCTTTAGCTAAATGAGACTCCATTTCAAAACACACACAAACACTTTGTATTTTTATAATCTTGATCTTAAAATAAATCATGTAATTTTGATTATAATCCCTTATCAGACCAGTCATGCAGACTAGAGATGTGGCTCAGTAGAAGAGTAAGGTCTAGCAAATAAAAGGGCCTGGATTCAGTCTCTAGCATGGGTAGAGGTGGTGGGGGAACTGGAGATGAATCTCAATTGTTAAGATCTTTTCTAGCATATACAAAGTGCTGGGTTTGATTCCTAGTACCCAGCAAGGTAGCACACGTAATCCCAGCACTTAGAAGGTAGAATCCCAAGGACCAGAAATTAAAGGTCATGACTGGTTACACAGCAAATTCAATGCCAGTCTGGATTGTATGACACCCTATCTCAAACAATCAAAAAGAATTAAGACCCTATATCAGGGCAAAACAGCCCTTTATTCAACCCTTCTCATGTAAAACATTTCAGATTATAAAATAAATTAAAAAGAACCATTACCTGAGATATGGTTAAGAACCACAGAAGTGGCTATGAGTTGCCAAGAGACCGACCTTGACCACGACGTCAAGGGTCGTTTTACTGTGTACCAATTATTACAGTACTAATCCCTAAGAGCTAACTGGAAGAGTGACTGGACAAGTGAGGAGTTCATCCACCAACATGCAGTCTCATTCCCAGAAGGCTGTGGAACCTATTTATTATCACTCTCTTCACTAACTGCATGCAGAATTTCCAGATTCATCACTAGTCTGATTAGAAGAAAAAAAGCAGAGAGTATCTGCTAACATCTGATGTACAAAGATGAAACCCAAAAGCTCTACAAAACAGACTTGCTAACTCCAAAGCCTCAGATAGAGTAATGTCTCTCATACATTCTGATGACCTCCAAGGATAGCAAGGTTTTAAAAATAATTTTATGTTTTATTATATTATATTATATTTATTTATTTATTTTTGTTTGGGTTTTTTTGCTTGTTTTTTTTTTTTTATTTTCCAAGACAGGGTTTCTCTGTGTAATAGTCCAGTCCTGGAATTCGCTTTGCAGACCAGGCTGGCCTCAAACTCACAGAGATCCATCTGTCTCTGCCTTCCAAGTGCTGGGATTAAAGGCATAAGCCTGCACCACCCAGCTATTTATTTATTTTTTTTGTGTCTATGCCCATGTGCACAGCTTTCCTGAATATTTATAATTCTATTAATCCTCTTACAAGTAGGATAGGTTTTCTACTACCTCATATTTACTGACTTCAATTAATGGTCACTGAGAACACACTACACAAGTACTACCTGATGGATAATTAAGAGGCTTTGTGAAACTGAAGCTGTCCCCCGCGACTCAGAGCACATTGACTTCTAAACTCTACTTAGGTTTGGCTTCATGTCACAGTAGAAGAAACCAAATGAAGATAATTTTAAAAAAATATTATATAATGGGGAGGCATGTTGCATGCCATGACATGCATGTAGAGGTCAGAGGACAACTTGGTAAAATTGATTCTTTCCTTCCACTTTTTCATGGGGGTCAGAGTTCAAATGCAGGTCTCCAGGCTATTGTTGCAAGTACCTTTACCTGCTCAGCCATCCCTCTTGCCTTTAACTAATTTTGTTGTTGCTGTTTAGTTTTGTTTGTTTTGTTTTTTAGATAGATCTCACTATGTTATTAGTTGCCCAGGCTGGCCACTAATCTGAAGTCCTCCTGCCTTAAGTCTCCTATTGTTTGTGATCATATAAACCTAGTATAAACCTAGTAATATGTTACAATTTTATTTTTTTGTTTTGTTTTGTGACATGGTCTCTCATGTAGCCCAGACTGGCCTCCTCCATTTCCCTTCAAAAAAAAAGAGCAGACCTTCCAGGCATATCAACTGAACATGGCATTACAAGTTACAATAAGACTAGGTACAAACTTTTCTATTTAGGCTGAACAAGACAACCCAGTAGGAGGAAAAGGGTCCCAAGAGCAGGCAAAAGACACATCCCCATTCCTACTGTTAGGAGCTCCACAAGAACACGAAGCTACACAACCATAACATATGCAGACAACCTAGCATACAGTCTCTGTGAGCCCCTATGAGTCCTGCTTAGCAGATCCTGTTGGCCATGCTTTCCTGGTTTCCTCAAGCCCTCTGGCTCCTATGAGAGTGATCATAGCAATGACTCCCAGGAATGGGGGATATGGAGCCTGGACTGCCCATCCTCTATAACGAGACAAGGCTGGAAAGCAGTGGGACAGGGACACCAACCCAGCCACAGAACCTCTGACCTACAATCTGTCCTGCCTGCAAGATGTGCTGCTGGGGCAATGGCGGTGCAGAACTTGTGACTGGTCCATCTGAAGCCCTGTCATGAGAGGAAGCCCATACCTGACACTGCCTGGATGGACAGGAACAGAGGCTGGACAGCCCAGAGACCCAGGACAGAACAAAACATGGCTATCAGAAAAAATAAGAAGTCAATGAAATGATTCCTGATGACATTCTGCTATACTCTAATACAGTGCCTGGTCCAACTGTCATCACAGAGGTGTCACCCAGCAACTGATGGGAGCAGATGCAGAGACCCACAGCCAAACATTAGGCAGAGCCAGGGAAACCCCACAGAAGAGGGGGAGGAAAGTCTGTTGGAGCCAAAGGGTCAAGGACACTTATTTATTTTTACCATGTGTGTGCCTGGTGTCTAGACCTTAATTTCCAGTCTCAACATCTTTCACTTTGGCACTCCAGACGGCTTAACTGTGATGAGCTAGTATGTGATGGCAGAAGGGAGAAAAAGTTATTAAGACTTTACATACTGAATCCATTAAAGTGATCAACTTATATGGATGGTAAAATAGCCACTCATAATATAAGGTTTTATAGTTAGTAAATTATGGGATTTTTCTCCCAAGGCTAGAGAGCAAAACTAGGAAACTACATATGATAAATAAGCATTTTCTCAATGACCTGTACCCCAAGTATTGTCTCTTTTATTTTATGTGATTTGAAAAGAAAATGTAAAAAATAATCATTAATAGGCATAAAACATTTAAAAATGTAATCTTGGACAGTATATAACAAAGGGACAGGGCATGCTGGCACAAACTTTTGATGTTAGCCTTGCACTTGCAGAAGTACACAGATCTCTGTGAGTTCAAGGCTAACCTGGTCTACATAGTGGGTCCAGGCTATCTAGGACTATATAGTGAGACACTGACTCAAAAAAAGTGGGAGACAAGATACATAATAATAGTGTTTATATAACATTACAAAGATTTTAACCATAAATTAACCCAATTATATACATACTAGGCATAATAAAGAATACTCTAAAATATAGATAATTCTTAGGTAAAACTATAATATTCTCCAAAATATATCACATTAGGCCATAAAACAAGTTTTAGTAAATTTTATCTTATTTTTTAGATTTATTTAATTGTATATGTATGACTGTTTTGCATTTTTGTATGTATGTGCACCACAATCATGCCTGATGCCTTCATGTCAGGGGAAAGCATCAGATTTACACAATAGTTACAAATGGTTGTGAACCAACATGTGGGTGCTGGGAACCAAACCCAAAGCCTTTGCAAGAACAAGTGCTCTTAAATGTTGAGCCATCTCTCTAGCCCCAGGTTTTAGCATACAGAGGATCTCCTATGATCCACAGTGAAAAGAAAGTAGAAATCAATCATAGAAGAATAACTAAAAAGTAACAAATATTCAGAAACTAAATAACATGCTGTTAAACACCTAATGGCTCAAAAAATAAATGACAAAGTCCAGCCAGGTGTGATGATGTATCCTTTAATCCCAAAAGGCTGTGGGGCAACAGTAGATAGATCTCTGTAAGCTCCAGGCTACCCTTGTTCTAGGCTAGCCAGGACTACATAGTGAGACCACCTCATACAATAACAACAATAATAATGATAATAATAAATAATAATAAAAGACAGGTAATATTAGAAAATGCCTTGTGATAAATGAAACCTAAGCAATTCATTAGAAAGTTTATGGCATATGGCAAAAGCAGTATTCAGAGAATTTCATACATATAAACACCTATGAGTAAAAAGGGTAGAGAGAGACTGGGCGTGAAAAGGGTCAATAGATGTGCTGGTTCCTTTTATTAGCTTGACACAAGGTAGGGCCATCTCAGAAAAGACAACCTCATTGAGAAAATGCTTGCATCACATTCACCTGTGTTGTGGATTAAGATCATTGTTAAATAAAAGCAAACTTGCAGATAGCTGGGCAGGAAGAAACTGGGGGAGCCAGCCTGATGCTAGGAAGAGGAAGGGCAGAGTCAGAGAGCCGCTGGCAAGCACAGAGAAGCAAAAATGAGAATGCCATGTTAAGAAAAGGTACTAAGCCATGTGGCAAAGTATAGATAAAAATATGGGTTAATATAAGTTTAAGAGTTAGCAAGTAACAAGCCTGAGCTATTGGCCAAGCATTTACAAGTAATATTCAGCCTCCGAGTCAACTGTATGGGAAGAAGCCACTGAGACCTGGCAGTTGGGAGAGAAAGGTTCAGTCAGGAGAGAAATGTAATCTGCAGAACTATAGGAAAGTCTGTGGGTCATTTTCTGGATGAATAATTGATATGGGCAGGCCCCGCCCACTGTGAGTAGTACCACCCTGAACAGTGTCCTGAGTTGTCAAAGAAAGCTAACTGAGCAAGCCATGGGGAGCAAGTCAGAAAGCAGCATCCTGCAGGTCTCTGCTTCAGCTCCTGCTGACTTCCCTTCAGGATGGACTACAACTGTAAGCTGAAACAATCTCTTCCTTCCCAAGTTGTTTTTGGCCATGCGCTTTATCCGAGTAACAGAGAGCAAACTGACAGTGGGTAAATAGGCCGGGCAATTTCTGACCTGCAGAAGTGCACAGTGACACTAGGATCCTCACACATACTAATTGCAAGTTATTTTAAAAGAGGAAGCATCTCAAATCAATAATCTAACTGGATGACTTAAGGAACCAGGAAAAAAGAAAAAAATGCAAAACAAGGAGAAGGAAGGAAACAATAAAGACTAGAGAAAGGCAGCAAAACAAGGAATGGTGGCACACAAGTAATACCAGGACCCAATGCAGAGGCAGAAGGAACAGGGATTCAGTGTCACCTTCATCTACACTGGGCTAAATGAGACAGGGTCTCAAAGAAACAGAAACAAAAAAGTAAAGAAGAAAGTAAGTAAAGAGAGGTGGGAAAAGAAACCCTGTCTCCAAAAACATTAAAAAAAGAAAAAGAAGAGAAAAAGAAAAAAAGACTCAAAGAAGGGTCATTACTACAAACTCTATAAAATAAACAGAAATAAAGACTTTAAAGCAAAAACCCTCAGGCTGGAGAGATAGCCACGTGGTTAACAGCATTTACTGTTCTTGACAAAGACCTACATTTGATTCCCAGCACCCATGATGACTCGCAGCCATCCATAACTCCAGTTCTGATGGCCTCTTCTGACCTCTATCACCAGGTATGCACGGGGTGTACAAACAAACACGCAAGCAAAACACTCATACACATTTGATAAATTTGTCTTAAAAAGCATAAAACTGCCAGGTGGTGGTGGCACACGCCTTTAATCCCAGCACTTGAGAGGCAAAGGCAGGTGGTTTTATGTGAGTTCAAGACCAGCCTAGTCTACAGAGCGAGTTCCAGGACAGCTAGGGCTGTTATACAGAAAAACCCTGTCTTGAAAAAACCAAAAGAAAAAAAGAAAAAGAAAAAGAAAAAAGAAAGAAAGAAAACAAAATGAAAGAAAAAAGGAAAAAAAGCATAAAACAAGCCAGGTGAGATGGCACACCTTTAATCCCAGCAACAGACGGATCTCTGAGTTTGAGGCCAACCTGATTTACAGAGTGAGCTCCAGGTCAGCCAGAGCTACACAGAGAAACCCTGGGAGGGGGCTTCCTTTTCCTTCCTAGTCTAACTTTCTTTTACTAGAAATATGATGATAATGGCTCATGTTAGATTCAAGGAGAGCATAAAACAGAAAATCCCAAGAATCATGATGAAACAGCATTGTACTGCCCATATGGACAAAAATTTATTTCTATCTCAAGAATTTGTCATTTTGTTAATTTTTATAATTTACAACTATTTATTTAGTATTACCTAATTTTAAAAAAAGTTTGGAGACAGTTACCATGTATCCCAGATAAGTTTCCAGCTGGCTACTTGAATTTCTGATCCTCCTGCTTCCAGATCCCCAATGCACCACCACACCCTGCTTTCTGTGATGCAAGGATCTCACTCGATAGGCCAAGAGTGTGCACTCTACCAGTTAAGCCACATTCCGCAGCCCTAGTTAACACAGCTAGAAAATTCCACCTTTAGCAACAACAAAATGAGTGGGAGTCTCTGCATCACCAAAATCTCCCACGGCAGTTCAGATGGAAGGACAGCAGATGATCCACCAAGCACAGAGAGCCAAAGGCTGTCCTCACACAGGGCTCTCACCTGAGACGTCCTAGTGTACTCCTCATACAGCCTGTCATACTCTCTGCTCTTCTCCTGGTACTGCGAGTGGAACTCCTGCAGGTTCCTACCTACTGCATCAATGTTATCTTCTTTTACCAGCTGATCCTACACAAGCAGACAAAAACAAAATGAACAACAGTATTAGTTCTGACATGTTTTTCCACGTCTATTTACATTCAAATTATATTTCAATTTCAGAAGTTACTGTTTACTACAAAGCACCAAAACCACTTTTGACTTTATGAGAATTTTGTTTTGTTCTGTTTCATGACACAGAGTCTCACTGTGCAACCCAGGCTGGCCTGGAGTTCATAGCATTCCTCGCCTTTCTAATGCTGGAATTAAAGATACGCACTATCCATCCATCTGACAAGAAAAATACTCTTTAGTGACAATGAGATCAGATTTTAAGTCAGGTAAAAAGTATTTTATTTTAAAAATTAAGAAATAAGGGGCTAGAGAAATGGCTCAGTGCTTAAGAGCACTGGCTGCTCTTCCAGAGAACCTGGGTTTGATTCCCAGTACCCACATGGTGGCTCACAACCATCTCTAACATCAGTTCCAGGGGATCCAATACCCTCTTCTGGATTCAATAGGCATCATGCACATATATAAATGCACAGACATACAGGCAGGCAAAAACAAAGTAAAATATAACAAAACTTTTAAAAAGTACTGGAGGGATTGGAAAGATGGTTCAGTGGTTGGGAGCACTTGTTGCTCTTTCAGAGGACCCAAGCTCATTCCCAGCACCCACTTCCAGCAGTTTACAACTATCTGTAACTCTAGCTTCAGGAGAGGTCTGTCATGTCTTCTGGCCTTTGCGGGCACAGGCACACAGGCACAAGGGCATGCACGTGCACACACACAGAGTTTTAAATTAAAGAAGGAAGGAAGGAAGGAGGGAGGGAGGGAGGGAGGGAGGGAGGGAAGGAAGGAAGGAAGGAAGGAAGGAAGGAAGGAAGGAAGGAAGGAAGGAAGGAAGGAGGGAAGGAAGGAAGATAGATATAGGGCTGGAGAGATAGCTCAGTCTGTAAAGTACTTTTTACATAAACATGAAAACCGGAATCTGATTTTCAGCTCCAAAGTATAAACTGAGGTTTTGTGCCACATGCTTAAATCCCACTGCTAGGGAGGTAGAAATGGGTAGATCCCTGTAGCTCAAGGGTCATCCAATCTAGGCTAGTCAGTAAACTCCAGGTTCCAATGAAAGACCCTGACTCAAAACAAAAAGGTGGGTAACTCCTGAGGACTAACACCCAAGGATGACCGCTGGCGTCAACATACATCCTCCCCTGTTGTAGGATATTAGTTGAAGAAGTTACATTCATTTATACTGTGAAATATTTGTTTAATGATGCAAAGATGTGTTGTATTCTTTTATGTTGCATTTGTTTAACTCTGTGAAGCTGTGTTACTTTGCCTAAGACATCTGATTGGTCTAATAAAGAGCTGAACAGTAAAGAGCTAGGCAGAAGGATGACAGGCAGGACTGGCAGGCAGAGAAAATAAACAGAAGGAGAAAAAGAAACTAGAAGGAACGAAAAAAGAAGGGGAGGACACCAGGGGTCAGCCACACAGTCACACAGCCAGACACGAGCAAGAAGTAAAGAAAGGAATACAGAGCCGGGCGGTGGTGGCGCACGCCTTTAATCCCAGCACTCGGGAGGCAGAGGCAGGTGGATCTCTGTGAGTTCGAGGCCAGCCTGGTCTACAAGAGCTAGTGCTAGGACAGGAACCAAAACCTATGGAGAAACCCTGTCTCGAAAAATCCAAAAAAAAAAAAAAAAAAGGTATACAGAATAGAGAAAGGTAAAAGCTCAGAGGCAAAAGGCAGACAGGCTAATTTTAAAAAGCTGCCTAAAAATAAGACTCCGTGTATTTATTCGGGACCTATGTGGTGGGCCCCCAAAGAGTAAAAAACAAAACACAACTCACTCACTCATTCACGCACACACATACGCATGCACAGGTGAGATGTGATAACAAAATCTAAAATCCTAGAACTCAGGAGAAGGGGCAGGATGATCAGAAATTTAAGATCGCCATCAGTCACATGGCAATTTCAAAGTCAACATACCTACTACATAAAACCCTATTTCAAAACACAGAAACAAAAAAAAACCACTAAACTTAAATACCTAAAATGCTACTTAGGAAATATGTCTTTTTTTTTTTCTTTTTTGGTGAGTTAGGGTTTCACATAGCCCTGCTGGGCTGGAACTCACAGAGATCCACCTGCCTCTATGGGATTAAAGGCAAGCACTACCATACCCAGGATTAATTAGGGAAATAAATATAAACTAGTCTTTTTAACCAATAAGACTGATAAATAGAATAAAATTATATGAAATAATGCTATGAGATCGTCTATGGTCATACCTGTTGGTACCTGGACACTGGGTACATCAGCTTCACATCGAGTTTGGGATTGTACTGAGCAAGAGACTCATGGTGATAGTGGTTAATGAGCTCCACCACAGAGTTAAATGTCAGGGGGTCAGAAAAGCCATATTTACCATCCCGATGATAGATCTTTATCAATTTATTATTTCCTCCCTTCCTGTGAACAACAAAACAGTAACTGTAGCATTTTCCCCAGAATTCTCTTAAAACAATTTCATAATAAAGATATAAAATTTTAATTCACATCAAATAAATATTATTATGCTAGTAAGCTTAGAGGTAGTAAATCAGCATATATTAACAATAAGTTTGCAAGTATACATTCCTTTTTGTTGTTGTTTGTTTTTTTGAGACAGGATTTCTCTGTGTAGCCCTGGCTGTTCTGGAACTCACTTTGTAGACCAGAGATCCTCCTGCCTCTGATTCCCAAATTCTGGTATTAAAGGTGTACAAAACCACCACCTGGTATATATAATTTTCTTACCTACTTTTCTTTCTTTTTCTTTTTTTTTGATTTGTTTTGTTGTGTGTTTTGACACAAAGCCTCTCTGTAGCAATGGCTGTCCTAGAACTTGTTCTGTGGATCAGACTTGTCTTGAACAACAACAGAGATGTAGCTGCCTTTTCCAAGTGCAGGGCCAATACACCTGGCCTTTCTTTCTTTCTTTCTTTCTTTCTTTCTTTCTTTCTTTCTTTCGTTTTTTTTCCTATTTGCTTTGGGTTTAGTTATTAAAAATCAACACATGTAGGTTGGACGTGGTAGTGCACATCTTTAATCCTAGGCCTCTGGGTCCCGGGCCACCTTGTACAGCGAGTTCCAGTACAGCCAGGAATACATAGACCCTGTCTCAAAAACAAAATCAAGCAAAAAACCCAAACGTATACAACATTCGGTATCAAAAAAAATTAGCTCAAAGTATTACCTAAAAATAACAAAAACATAAGAAAATTATTTCTTTTGGCTATTTTGTGAATTCTTTCTTTAATTTTTGTCATGGAGAACAAAAACAGTCTCTTAGGGCAGCTCTATCCAAGCAGAAGCAGAAGCCAGCTCCGTATAAAGAGAACTATAAATGTCTGTCTCAGTATCACCAAAACACTCAAGGTTACTACAGATAGAAATTGATGCTTAAGTAGCTCAGACCACCTTTATTGAGTCAAACCCAAATAATCCCTTAAAAGACCACTCTTAAGAGCAAGTGTGGTAGCACATGCCTATAATACGAACACTTTGAAGGAGGGCCACAAGCGTGAGGCTGGTATGTCTGGGCTACGAGGCAAGACCTTGCCCGATAAAAGAAAGCCAAAGAGAAGAAGATAAAATAAAGGGAAATAAGAAAGAAGATAAAAAGAATTTCTAACTAAAATTAAAATTCTAATCAAAATGGCAATGGTTTTTATAAGCCCCTGGAAGCATAATCTAAACTCTCATCAGGTTGATTCATTATATAACAGCAAAATACTGTGCTACTCCCATCCAATTTTCTAGTAGAACCATGAAATGCAGGAGAGGTTTTATGTTTCTTTATGCTATGCATTTATTATGTATGACAGATGATACACTGGGATTTGCAAAAGACTAAACAAGATAGGTCTATGGGCTGGTTAATCTCAAATCACCCAAGGCTTAAGTCAGTATCTGATGGATTATGAACTATTCCTATAAAATGCACATTAAAAGGGCTACCTAGGGCTGGAAAGGTGGCTCAGTGGTTAAGAGCATTGCCTGCTCTTCCAAAGGTCCTGAGTTTAATTCCCAGCAACCACATGGTGGCTCACAACCATCTGTAAAGAGGTCTGCGCCCTCTTCTGGCCTTCAGGCATACACACAGAATATTGTATACATAATAAATAAATAATTTAAAAAAAGGGCTACCTAATCATTTGTGATTACTATAGATATATACCCACACATATACTGAAAATAAATCCAGGATGGTCTCTATTAAATTTCATTCAAATCAGCTGGCTGAACATCTGCAGAGGGCATGGGGTCCCAGTGCTCACAGAGAAGCACTAGGGAAACCAGGAATGTTAAACAAACAGGTATAACCTGTTTTCCACCCAGAAATCTGGGAATGGATGTTAATAACCTGTGTGGTGGTTTGAATAAGAATGCCTCCATAGGCTCACAGATTTGAATGCTTGCACCAGAGAGTGGCACTATTTGAAAAGATTCAGAGGTGTGTCTTGTTAGAGGAAGTGTGTCACTGGAGTGAGCTGAGGTTGCAGAAGCCTCTGCCAAGCCTCTGTCAACCCCAAAGCTTCTCTTTTCCTGCTGCCTACAGATTCAGATGTAGAACTTACAGCTCCTTCTCCAACAACAGCCCTGCCTGCATACTGCCATGCTCCCAACCATAATAATAGACTAAACCTCTGAAACTGTAAGCAAGCCCCAATTAAATGCTTTCTTTTATTAGAGTTGCTATGGCCATAGTGTCTCTTCATAGCAATAGAACACTGACTAAAACAACTGGTAATCTTTGCTATCTGTAGGGCCAGTCTTTTTTTTTTAAGATGTATTTATGTATATGAGTGCTCTGTCTGAATGTTTGTCTGCACACCATAACAGGGTATCAGATTCCATTCTAGATGGTTGTGAGTCACCGTGTGGTTGTTGGGAATTGAACTCAGGACCTCTGAAAAAGCATCCAGTCTTCATAACCACTGAGCCATCTCTCCAGTCCCCTGTACGGTCTGTCTTAACCTGAATCCCCCAGACTATATTTGTTTATCACAGACTCTTCGTAGATCTGAGAAGCATTTTGGAGAAGCATTGCTTCTCAGTCATAAAACCCGTCCTTATGGAAGATGTCACATGTAATTTACAACAGCCTAAGTAACCTCTGTTATCTTAGGGCCAGGACACTCCTGACTCCCACAGGCATTGTATTTACCTCAGTTATTCTCCCTATCCCCTAATCTTGAGCACTGTTTCTAAATCAATGGACCCCATCATTTGGAAGAGGCCATATGTACTTTGTAAAGAGTTTTGATGTAAAGGCCAGGCAGTGGTGGAGCACGCCATTAATCCCAGCACTCAGGAAGCAGAGGCAGACGAATCTCTGTGAGTTCGAGGCCAGCCTGATCTACAAAACTAGTTCCAGGACAGGCTCCAAAGCTACAGAGAAACCCTGTCTGGAAAAAACAACAACAAGAACAAAGTTTCGATGTAAACATGTCTTAAGCTTTGCTGTACATGCAGAGCTGAGTCAATTATCATCAAGAAACTTTTTTCCAAAATTGTGCTGTACTTCAGTATGTCTAAATCGAACTGCCCAGGGTAAGACTCTTAAAGTTCAAACCAACACTGTCTACTAAGTCATGTTGACCCAAATTTCCTTCCTGCCTCACTCAGATGGTTTCTCTACTCTGCTGGCGCTGTTGTTTACAGACCCCACAAACATCTACTATGTACCAGGTTCTACACAAAGTGCTATAGACTCAATGACAAACAAGCCATATACAGCCCATACTCTCACAGAACTTAAAAGTCCGTATGTCTGCGGTTTGGGGAGGAGAGGGTTGCATTCTGATTTTTGAGTTGTGAGGTTTTTTTTGTTGTTGTTGTTTGGGTTTTGGCTTTTTGAGACACCCAGGTTGGCTTGAAATGTGCTGTGTAGATAAAGTTGGCCTCAAATTTGTGGCAATCCTCTCCCCTCAGGCTAAAAATAGAAAATTAAAGAAGGGTTACAGAGACAGCTCCTCAGGTATGGGTCCTTGCCACCAATGCTGACAACTTCAGCTCAATCCACAGAACCTACTTAGTAGAAGGAAAAAACCAGCACCCATAAGTTGCCCTTTGACCTCCACAAGCACACTATGGCATACAGACACACACACACACACACACACACACATATGCACACACAAAGAAATTTTAGAAAGTAAAAATACAAATAACGTTCCAGGATACATAGTAACACCATCTTTAAAAAAACAAAGAAACAGGGCTGGAGAGCTGGCTCAGAGGGTAAAAGCATTGCCTGCTCTTCCAAAGGTCCTGAGTTCAATTCCCAGCAACCACATGGTGGGTCACAACCATCTGTAATGAGGTCTGGTGCCCTCTTCTGGCCTGCACGCATACACACAGACAGAATATTGTATACATAATAAATAAATGAATATTAAAAAACAAACAAGCAAACAAAGAAACAGCAAGGAGGTCAGTGATCCTGGTTCTGACTGACCAAAGAGGAGAAGAGCAACAGAAGAGGAGGCATCAGGTCATGTGATGGCTTGGAGACTCTAGTAAGGCTTTATTTAAAAAAAAAAAAAAAAAAGACTCACTATTTTTAATTATATGTGTGTGGCTCGAACTTGCAGGTGTCTGATGAGGCCAAAGGCTTCAGATCCTTTGGAGCTAGATTTACAGAGGGTTCTGAGCTGCAGGAAGGAGGTGCTGGGGACAGAATCTAGGTCCTCTGCTTCATCTCAAGAAGCCCATCCACCTGTAACCCAGCTCCAGATCAGCTGCCTCTTCTGGCATTCACAGGCACTTGTACATGCACTTACCCAAACAAAAATACATAATTAAATCTTTTTTGAAAATAGCATTTCAAAATAAAGTTTCCAAATAAAATTATCAACAGATCCAATAAGCATTGGGCCTGGCAAAGTAAAACCTTGAATGAAATCTAAAAAGGTTTTAACCAACAATAAGCTCATAAATCCAACTAAATGAACCACAGATAAGGCCAAGTTTGGTGGCACGTATCTTTGATCAGAGCAGAGATGGGATCTCTGTGAATCTGAGGCCAGCCTGATCTACAGAGCAAGTTCTAGGACAGGTTCTAAAGTTTTGGAGTAACCCTGTACCAAAAACAAACAAAACATGTATCACATTGTTTATGGTGGTCAGGAGACAATGCTCAGGATTAGTTCTTTCCTTCCACCCTGAGGTTCCCAGGACTGAACAAGTAATCAGGCTTGGCAACAAACATTTTCTCCCAGTAAGCCATCTTCCCAGTCACCTGCCCTTGTTGCAGCTGTTGCTTTTCTTTCTTCAAGACAGCTTCTCACTGTGCAGCTCCAGCGGGCCTGGAACTCACTCTCTAGACCAGGCTGGCCTTAAATTCAGAGATCTGCCTGCTTCTGCCTCCCAAGTGCTGGGATTAAAGGCGTGCGCCACCAGTGCCTCTTCCTTCTTAATACATCATTCTCCCATGACTCTGATGATATTACTCTATGCTTTTACTTTCTCAAACTATTCCTCTTCAGTCTGTTTTCTCTTTTTTCTCTTTTAAAAAAGAGAATAATTATTCTCTTTTAAAAAAATTGTCAGGTGGGGAAGTATCTCAAAGGTTAAGAGCACTGGCTGCTCTTCCAGAAGTCCTAAGTTCAATTCCCAGCAGCCACATAGTGGTTCACAACCATCTATGGTGAGACCTGGTGACCTCTTCTGGCCTGAAGGCATACGTGCAGGCAGAACACTGTACATAATAAATAAACTTGTAAATAATTGTCTCTAGCTTGTTTCCCTTCTAATTTCAAATCTCACCTTCATTGATTACTCTGTCTGACAATGAAGTCAACCACAGTATGGTCTTTGCATTTGTCAGAGTCATTGCATCTTCCCCCAAATTGCTGGGTTTGTTTTTTTGTTCCTTCCCCTGGGGACACCTATCTGGCTGGCGATTTTACATCCTTCAGCTCTCAGGGATCATCACCTCAAAAGTCCTCCTTAAACTCCTTCCCATATTCTCCAGCACATCATGCTCCCTGTGCAGTATTTCACAGGCTATGAAGTCATTTCATTTCACTTCTTTTTTTTTTAATGAGCTTATTTCGTCTTCCTAAGTTCACTCCCTTTCTCTCACCAAGAATAAAAACATGACAAGAGGGCATATCATGTCGTCATTTTCTTTGCCTAGAAGAGCACTTGAACACTGTCCAGTACTCGACAAATGTTAAGTGATTAAGCAATAAATCTTCAATTCAATGCTAAGTATATTTATTATCTTGTTATTTTAAGACTGGGCCTCATATTGCCCAGGTTGGTCTCATACTCATTATGTAGCCAGGTCTGACCTTGAATTTAGGACCCTCATAGGATTCTGCTGAGATTATAGGCGTGCATCAGCACACCTGATCCCAAGAATCAAACTCGGGCAGGGTGGTGGTGCCACACTCAGGAGGCAGAGGCAGGCATATCTCTGTAAGTTCCAGGAAAGCCAGGGCTACACAGAGAAACCTTGTCTTGAAAAACAAAAAATGCAAAATGAAAGAAAAAGAATCAAATTTGGGTCTCTTAAATGCTAGACAAGCACTCCTCAACTGAGCTACATCCCCAACCTGTTTCTTCTTTCAAAATATAGCCACACCTTCTCTCCACTTACCTACAATATTAAATAGAAACTCCAAATTTTAAAATTCAAGGCTCTCTAAGCTCCCAAACCTTCTATCCCCTACCCGCTCTCTTAACAAACTTTCCATAGCCAGAATCCAAGCCAAATGGAGCTGCATCACACAAAAAATGGCTCCAACTTCTCACTCCACCTTCCCTTGCTGCTAGTGTTATCTACTTTTACAACACATATCCCTGATTCTACATATAAAATATCATTTCTTCCATAAAGTCAGCTTTCAATATGCCCTTAACGGTAGACCTCTTTTCTTTCCCTGAAGCATGTTTTTTGAAATTCTATTGCTTTAACTCTTGTTCAATATGGCTTTCTTGTTTCTTTTGCCTTCACCTGCCTAAGTGGTCCTTTAGGCAAAACTTGTCTTGCTAGTCTGTCAAGCACTGGAGAAGCAGCCGAGGGTCCTCATTTATATTAAGCAAGTACTCCACCACTAAGCTGTATGACCATCTGATTTTTTTTTTATTTGTATGGGTGTTTGCCTGAATGTATATCTGTGCACCATGCGTGCTCATACAAGCCAGAAGAGAACACCAGATACCCTGGAACTAGAGTTACAGATAATGATTGTGAGCTGCCATGTGGGTGATGAGAACTGAACTCAGGCTCTCTAGATCAGTCAGTGCTCTTAACTACTGAGCCATCTCTCCAGTCCCCCTACCCTTCACTTCTTATTTTGAGATAGTCTCAGTAAGTTACCCTGGTAAGGGTGAATTTCTAATTCTGCCTTTGCTTCCTGGGTGGGAGTTAAAAGAGACAAAAGATTTAACTTGTTTGATGACCTGTGTAATTAAGTATCACTGAAATTATTTATTAAACTAAATTAAGTCCATCATTTGTCTGCCTAGCAAAACCAATAAAGGGACAGTTCAAATGTCATTTCATCTGAGGAAGCTGCCCTGTTCTCTCATTTAATCTATCTTCTATCTAATATTTACTGAAAACCAACTATCTGACAATCTTTTCTAGATAGATAAAAACCTTAAAGCATTCTTGCCAATATCTATCAACTAATGAATAAATAATGAAAATATATCATATGCATATACCAGAATATTATTGGAAATTTAATTCAAATCCATGCTGTAACATACATGAGCCTGAAAGACATTAAACTGAAGAATAAGACACAGAAGGATAAATCCTATATGATTTTATTTATGAGGCCCTAAAATATTAAAATTTAGAGATAGAAAGTAGAACAATAGTTACAGGAGTTAAAAAGAAGGAGCTGGACATGGTGGGACACACATTTAGTCTGAGGCAGAGGCAGAGGCAGGCATATCTCTGTGAGTTCAAGAACAGCCTGTTCTACACAGCAAGTTCCAGGACAGTCATGGGTACATAGAAAGACCTTGTCTCCAAACAAACAAACAAGCCAAAGAAAAACAAAGAGAAAGATGGGGAAATTGGATGAATTCTAATGAAACAATTAAGATATAGGGTGTATTTGTTTCTCCTACTCCACAATTATACACTAGGATTATAAACTCCTCAGGGTAAAGGCATGTCTGAAGTCAATATTCCCAATCCTAGAAACAATACCCAATGCAAAGATAAGCTCCTAAATTTAATTACTGTTCAAAATAGACTAAGCTATTCAAGGAATTCCTACATCTAGAGAAACCCATGTAAACTAGGAAATATTGAATATTCCTTTAATTTTTGAAAAATTATTTTATTATTATAGCTGGGTATAGTGGTGCACGCCTTTAATTCCAGCACTCAGGAGCCAGAGGCAAGCAGATCTCTGTAAGTTCAAGACCAGCCTGGTCTACAAAGCAAGTTCCAGAATGGCCAGAGAGTTAGAGAAATCCTGTCTCAAAAAACCAAATTTTATTATTATATGTGTACAAGTGTTTTGCTTGTATGTATTTATGTATACCCCAGCATACCAGTACCCACCAAGGTGAGAAGAGGGTGCCAGATCCCCTAGGATTAGACCCTCAGATGGTTGATGTGAGCTGCCCATGGTCTTCTACAGCAGTGCTCCTAACCACCCAGACAATTCTCCAACCCTAATTCCTTTTAATGTCAAATCCTGAAGGTGGTCCTAGACTAGGAGGCGCTTGTCTTTCTTTATTCCTGAAGAATACTGAAACTTCAGTTAAGTTATATAACTTTAAAAATTTATCCCATGTATGTATGTATGTATGTATGTATGTATGTATGTATGTATGTATTGTGTCTGTGTGCGTGTCTGTGTGTGCGTGCGTGCGTGCGTGTGTGTGTGTGTGTGTGTGTGTGTTACTGAGTCTGTGGAGGTTAGAAAACAACTTGTAGTTGGAGGAGTCAGTTCTCTCCTCCCTGTATATCCTGGAGATCAAACTCAAGTCATCAGTGCCTTCACCTGCTGAACTAGCTTGCCAGCCCAGTTACATAACATTTATAGACTTTACTTTTGTGCATAACACAAATAACTGTTATTTTTAATTAGGTATGACTAAGAATCTAGGGATAGAATAGCATCTCAGTGAGATTAAACACATTTTCTAGCCCGGTGATGGTGGCACACGCCTTGAATTCCAGCACTTGGAAGGCAAAAGCAAGTGTACCTCCTTGTTTGAGGCCAGCCTGGTCTAAAGAGTGAGTTTCAGGGGAAAAAATTCTAGAGCCCTTCATGGTAGCACACGTCTTTAATCCTAGAACTTGGGAGGCAGAGGCAGGTGGGTCTCTGAGTTCAAGGCCAGCCTCTTCTAAAGTATAGCAAGTTCCAGAACAGCCAGGGCTACACAGAGAAACCCTGTCTTGGGGAGAAAAAGAAAAAAAAGAAAAATTCTAGGGTCCAGTGAGATGGCTCATTGACTGCACAAACCTGGTAGCATGGTCTGCTTTACAGAGAACTGACTCCACAGAGTTGTCCTCTGCCCCGTGGGTGCTGTGGGATGTGTGCCCACACCCGCACCTCACACACAACTCTAATCCTTTAATTCCAGTACAGGGGGTCAAGGCCAGCTTTAGTCTACATAATGAGTTCCAGTGAAGCTAAAGCCAGAGCTAAACAGTAAGACTTTGCCTCAATAAAGAAATAAGTAGGGCTGGAGAGATGGCTTAGAGGTTGAGAGCATTGCCTGCTCTTCCAAAGGTCCTGAGTTTAATTCCCAGCAATCACATGGTGGCTCACAACCATCTGTAATGGGGTCTGGTGCCCTCTTCTGGCCTGCAGGCATACACACAGACAGAATATTGTATGCATAATAAATAAATAAATATTAAGAAAAAAAAGAAATAAGTAAATGGCTGGGGATACGGTGGGAGAGGGAGCATGTTTGCCTGGAATATATGAAGCCTTTAATGAATGAGAAAATCACTAATATTACACAAACAAATAACTAAACTTTATTACAGTTAGATGATTTTAATACGTTATTTTTATTTGAATTATGCATATGTTTATGGAGTTCAGAAGAGGGCATCAGATCTCTGAAGCTGCAATTATAGGCAGGTGGACCACCTGATGTGGACGCAAAGAACCACCAAAATCAGGGTCTCAAGAGCCATATCTGCTCTTAAATACTGAGCCATCTCTCCAGCCCGTAGGATTCGAATGACTAAAAATAAATCTTGAAATATCTAACAAAGTTTCTCTTAACCTGCTTTTGTTTGCTTGTTTGTTTTTTCGAAACAGGTTTTCTCTGTGAAACAGTCCTAGCTATCCTAGAAATCACTTGGTAGACCTCAAACTCACAGAGATCCACCTGCCTCAGCCTCCCAAGTGCTGGGATTAAAGGCATGTGCCACCACTGCCTGGATCTCTTAACCTGTTTTTAACAAATGTCCCATCTTTCTAAGCATAAAATTTCATATCACTACCATTTATAAAATACTAATATGTCCCCATGGAAGGCACAGCACAGGCTGAGGGCTGTTTTAGTGCCTACATATCCTCATCTGTCAAAATTATGCTGAGTTCTACTCCCTAGAGTCCACATTAGAAAAAATAAAGTTTTCAGAGAGTTAGACTCATTAGTAACCTTGGATTATACCCATGACATTTACTTAATTAATGAAATAAAAGAATAAGATAACATATTTCTTATTCCAAAATATTTAGAAACTTTAGCCTGTTTATTTTATTGCTACATATATTTAAAATATAAAATAGGCATCATTTTATGTTTAAATATTTTATATACAGAAAAGGGATTTTAAAGTTAAAATGTTAGCTAAACTAAAAATTATATATCTAAATTAAATAAAAAAATATGGAAAATATATAAATATTTAAGTAAAATACAGAACTCTATACACTCATATTAGGAGGATAGCACCCAAAGGCAGCAAGGCACTTACCTCAAAGTCAATGTATAGTCTCCCTGCATTTTTGTTGAGGCATCACGCACTAAGAAGGTACCATCTGGCATGTCCCGTAATTTGTCATTTACTTCTTCCCTGAAAAACAAAGTTAAAGGAAACATTTGAAAAAGGAAAAAAAATCTGGTTGTCTTCATATATTATTATCAAGATCAGCTGGAAGGTTACAATACCCTCAAGTTCCAGTGGTCACCTAGGTCCTCCCCACGGAAGCAGTTTTTGTTGTTATCTTTGGTATTCTGTAATCTAGGGAAAGACAACTTGATGTTTAACTCCTCCAGATTTCAACTGTCTGTGCAGGTCATGTTTAAAATACGCCTTCAGGGCTTTTTAGGCAGGTCTGTACATGAAGAGTTTCAAGAAAAACCCACAGCTGTTTAAGAAGGGCATTATTTTAAGCAACAGTGGCAGCTGTTACTGACATTCACAGCCTATCAACACCATGCCCTCTAATCTGAATTAATGTTAACAAATTCCTTCTGCAGTTCAGGAATTTCAGGAACAGTATTCAGTGGAATGTAGTAGAACTGTCTTTATAATGTAGATGCCCTTTTTGCTGCAGAATATTCCTTTAACTGTGGAAACGTGTGTTACATTTGTTTACCTGTATTTGTTTAATTATGAGGTGGTTGCATTTGTTTCACCTTGCCTGCCCAAAGCACCTGATTAGTCTAATACAAAGTTGAGTGGCCAGCCAGGCGGTGGTCGCGCACGCCTTTAATCCCAGCACTGGGGAGGCAGAGGTAGGCGGATCTCTGTGAGTTCGAAGCCAGCCTGGTCTACAAAGGGAGTTCCAGGACAGGCTCCAAAAAGCTACAGAGAAACCCTGTCTCGGAAAAACCAAAAAAAAAAAAAAAAAAAAAAGTTGAGTGGCCAATAGCTAGGCAGAAGAGGGATAGGTGAAGCTGGCAGGCAGAGAATAAGTAGGAGGAGAAATCTAGGCTAGAGAAGGAAGAGAATGAGAAGGCCAGAATCCAAGCAGCCACCAGACAGACAGACATGAGAAGCAGTAAAAGTAGATGTACAGAAAGGAAGAAAGGTAAAAAGCCCAGAGACAAAACAGAGATGAAGAGAAATAGGTTAAATTATAATAAGAGCCAGTGGAACAAGCATAAGATAAGGCTGAGCAGCCGGGCAGTGGTGGCACACTAGTTCCAGAACAGACTCCAAAGCTACAGACAAACCTTGTTTTGAAAACAAAACAAAAATAAATAAATAAATAAAACCACAAAAAGATAAGGCTGAGCAGTCGTAACTACTAAGAGGTCTGCCAGGTGGTGGCGGTGCACTCCTTTAATCCTAGCACTGGGGAGGCAGAGGTAGGTGGATCTCTTTGAGTTCAAGGCCAGCCTGGTCTAAAGAGCAAGTTCCAGGCTCCAAAGCTGGAACTGGAGAAACCCTGTTTCGAAAAACAAAAAAAAAAAAAAAAAAAAAAAAAAAAAAAAATTATAATTACACAGCAACATTAATTTGGGGACTGGAGAGATGGCTCAGTGGTCAAGGGCACTCACCACTCTTCCAGAGGACCCAGTTCAATTCCCAACACCCACATGGCAGCTCACAACTGTCTATTACTCCTAAGATCTGACAGCCTCATAAAGACATACATGCAGACAAAACACCATAGCACATAAAATTAAAAAATAAATTACTTTTTTAAAGAAAGCAATCTCTGTGACATGATTTGGGAGCTGACTGGTGGCCTAAAAAAGAAAGCCTGTTGTGCCTATAAATTTTTAAAAACACACTTACTGTGTAATACTAAATATTGGTCTACTGAATTTTAATATGAAATGTATTAAGTCCTTTTCAAAAGTTAAACACAAGAGTAACAAACTATCTAGCAATTCTACTTCTGGGTAAATATCCAAAATTATCAAAAACAAGAACTTAAGCAGATATTTATTTATAAATAATATTTATAACAGCATCATGTGCAACAGCACAAAAGCTAAAACGAATAACTACTGCCTTCCAAATGTCCACAAAATCATCACATTTAGATGATGAACAAACATGACATTTACAAGTATTGGGGTATATTTAGCCTTAAAAGTAAATGAAATGAATGATAAAAAAAAAAGTAAATGAAATGCTGACACATGAATAACTATGAAGATATCTGACATAAATGAACTAGGTCATAAACGTAGACTATTATTTAGTCCCACTACCTATAATAGTTGAATTCACAAAGACAAAGTAAAAGCCTGGTCAGGAAAAGAAGGATGTTTTTGTTTTAGCAGGCAGAGTTTAAGTTAGAAAGACGTAAGTGTTGAGAAGACAGATGGTAATCATGTGGGTAACAGAGTGGATGTACCCAATACAGTGAAAAGATACACTTAAGATGGTATAAGTAACAAAGAAATGGAATGGTACCATTCGACTGGTGGTACAGTAGGGCACTATAGCATCAAACTGGAGCCTGCTTTGACATAACAGTCAGAGTTGAAAAAAGAAAAAGGAAATATGCTAGATATTAGGTATTGTAGTGCAAGCCTGTAAATGGCCACTCAGGAGGTGGGGTGGGGAATTAAGTCAAAGTCACAGGTCTACAGAGCATGCTCCTGGTCAGACTGAATTTACACAGGGAGACTCTGTCTCAAAAACACCAACAACAAAACCATTAGAGAGACCCATTAAACTTTAATGAGAAAAAATATAAATGAAAGATTAAATTAATTAATTTAATTAATATTAAAATTAAGAAAAATGCCAGGCAGTGGTGGCACAGGCCTTTAATCCCAGCACTCGGGAGGCAGAGCAGGTGGATCTCTGAGTTCAAGGTCAGCCTGGTCTATAGAGTTAGTCCAGGACAGGCTCCATAGCTACTGAGAAATGCTGTCTCAAAAAACCAAAAGAAGAAAAAGAAAAAAGAAAGAAAATGTATGAGTATACATATATTCCCTCTCTGTATTCAAAATTATCTAAGTTTACATTTTATACAAAAAGCAGATCTGTCTTAGATGTCTATTTCAGAGAATAAGCTATATAAAGAAATTACAAAAAGAAGCTATGAATTTGAAAGTGAGCATGGAAGGATATATGGGAGTCTGGAGGGAGGAAAGGGAAGGAAGAAATGATATAGTCTCAAAAATGAAAAGAAATAATTTTTAAAAAGCTGCTTCAAACCAGGTGTATTGGTGTCCACCTCTCGTCCCAGCACCTGGGAGGCAGAGACAGGCAGATCTCTGTGTTTGAGAACAGTTTGGTCTACAGAACGAGTTCCAGGACAGCCAGGGCTGCATAGCAGGACCTGTCTCAAAAAAATGAAAACAAAAAACAAGCAAAAAGTACTGCATCACGCTGGACATTGGTGGCGCATGCCTTTAATCACAGCACGTGGGAGGCAGAGGTGGGCAGATCTCTGTGAGTTTGAGGCCAGCCTGGTCTACAAAGCCAATTCCAGGACAGCCAGAGAGAACCTGTCTTGAAAAATCAATCAATCAATCAAACAAACAAACAAACAAAAACAAAACTGCATCAAAATCACCTAATGACGGGTACGGTGGAGCTTTCCCATAACCCTAGCGCTAAGAAGACTGGGGCAAGAGATCAAGTCTGAGATGGTCAATCAGGTCAGCACTGATTACAAAGCAAGACTCTGCCTCAAAGATTCTTGGGCTCCACCTCAACTGATGCCCATGAAAAAATTTTAGACCCCCTGCCTTAGAAACAACAAGGCAAAGGGGCCAATCCAGGTGGTACAGGCTGAGCAGGACCCCAAATTCAAGGTCTGACTGGGCTACAAAGAGAAGGCAAGGAAGGCCAGGTGTGGTGACACATGGAGGCAGAGGCGGATCTCCTTGACTAACATGGAGTTTGGGCCAACCGGACTGCAGAATGAGAGCCTGCCTGTGTAGCTTTGTAGACCAGACTGGCACAGAGATCCGCCTGCTTCTGCCTTCTGAGTGCTGGGATTAAAGGTGTGTGCCACCCATCGCCTAGCCCTAAAGGCTCTTTTTAAAAAAAATGTGTGTGTCATGTGCACATGTGATATCACGTAATAATAGGTATGAGAAGGTCAAGGGACAACTGGTGGAGTCAGTTTTCTTCTTCCACCATGAGAATCCAGGGAATTGAACTCAGGTAATGAGGCTTGGCCACAAGCACCTTTAAACCTCTGAGCCATCTTACCAACCCCTAAATACACTTTTGGAGGGTTCTATACACAATTCTTAAAATGGTAATCTTTAAATGAAAACCAGTAGAGCATTAAAATGTCTAACTACTAACTCTCAGAACCAATGAAAAACACTGCATTCAATTAGGTTGGATCTTAGTTACCTGGAAATGTCTCCCCAGTACCATTCTGCGTCTTGAAGAGAAATGAAACTGTCCTTGGTTCCATTTGTAACTGTGGATGTCACTGGCTTCGGTGGCTTTGGTGGAAGAGCTAGAAGAGAAATGTATGTTATTTTGTATATGCCAATGATCCATTTTCTAATTTCCTCGCCCAGGAACAGCTCCTTAACCGATATGCAATAAGATTCCAACAACTACCAGTCAACCCAGCTGTCATATTAATGTTAGCCAGGGGACTTCTGAAACACTACCAATAGTCGCCTGAAAAGTGAAGGTTTCTCCTCCTCATAAAATACCTTCTACTCCAGCTGGGCTGTGATGGCGCACACCTTTAATCCCAGCACTTGGGAGGCAGAGGCAGGCAGATCTCTGTGAGTTCGAGGCCAGCCTGGTCTACAAGAGCTAGTTCCAGGCCAGCTCCAAAACTACAAAGAAACCCTGTCTCAAAAAACCAAAAAGAAAAGAAAAAAGAAAAATGAAAAGAAAAAGAAAATTCCATGAGACACTATTTTGTGGTAATTCTAACTAAAAAGACAGAGCAGGAAATGAGTGAAGACAGGAGGAAGGCACGCCTCTGTACTACAGCTAGGGATATAAGACAATGAGCTTCTTAAAGAACAGCCTGGCTTCCTCAAAAGCTAAGCAGACACCTGGTGGCTCAACAATTTTACATATTCAAGAAAAATGAAATATATCCACAGAAAAAAACTGTATATAATGTTCATATCTGAACAACCTGTAATCACCAAAAGTGGAAATAACAAGCGTTTATATCAGGAGATGCGGCAAGTTGTAATTTATATCTGTATAAGACAATATTATTCAACAGTGAAAGTAATGAAGCAGTGATTACAGAATAGAGCATAGATGGGTTGAAACTTAAAAACTTAAACTTAAAAAGCTAATAGTGATCACATTATTGTTAGGTCCAAAGGGAAGTCCATTTCCCTGAATTCCAAAAGAAAGAAGGGGCTGTGTCTATTCGCATACCAAAGCACATGCTGGCTTCCAGGCTCCCTCAGTATTACAAGTCCTGTCACATGCTTCTCACCTGCTCCCCACTATAAACTCACTCCCGCTCAGGAGCGTTCCTTTCCCTACTACTCATTCTCCTTATAACCCTGCTATTTCCGCCATGGTCCCTCTTCTTTTTTGACCTCCCCATTGTCCATCGCTGTCTCTCTCCTCCCCTTTTCTCTGCCCCCCCCCCCCATACACCTGTTCCTGCTTCTCTCATGGCCAGGTCCAGTTTGCTAGTCATGTTCAATCTACTGTTTTTCTCTCTCTGCTCTGAACTCTCTAGGTCCCTCTGACTGTTCTTTCTTATATCTAAAATAAAAACCCTCCACTTAACCATGCCATAAAGTGTCATGTCGTCCATTTATATATCTGATGCCAAGACACCCAGGAGGCATAAGCAGGTCCTTCCCAAGGGGCCCCGCCTCTCCTAACTGAACCAAACTGCTAATTTGGCTTTGGGTCATTTGTGTCGGCTGTCTTCTGCTTCCCACCATATTGGACTCCAGACTTTAGAGTCTGCCTCTTCAACTACTTCCTCCCTCCGGCTGCCTAGGACTAAGGATAAGTGTCGCCTGATCTTTGATAAAGAAGCAAAAAATATCAAATGGAAAAAAGAAAGTAAATTTAACAAGTGGTGCTGGCATAACTGGATATCAACATGTAGAAGAATGAAAATAGACCATATCTATCACCATGCACAAAACTCAAGTCCAGATGGATCAAAGGCTTCACATAAAGCCAGCCACACTGAACCTTATAGGAGAGAAAGTGGGAAGTACACTTGAATGCATTGGCACAGGGAACCACTTCCTAATATAACCCCAGTAGCACAGAGACTGAGAGAAACTATTAATAAATGGGAGCTCTGAAATCGAAAAGCTCTGCAAAGCAAAGGACATGGAAAATAAGACAAAATGACAGCCTATAGAATAGGAAAAGAAGCCGGGTGGTGGTGGCGCACGCCTTTAATCCCAGCACTCGGGAGGCAGAGGCAGGCGGATCTCTGTGAGTTCGAGGCCAGCCTGGTCTAGAAGAGCTAGTTCCAGGACAGAAACCAAAAAAGCTACGGAGAAACCCTGTCTCGAGGGGCTGGAGAGATGGCTCAGTGGTTAGGAGCATTGCCTGCTCTTCCAAAGGTCCTGAGTTCAATTCCCGGCAACCACATGGTGGNATTGTATACATAATTAATAAATAAATAAATAATATTTAAAAAAAAAAGAAACCCTGTCTCGAAAATCAAAAACAACAACAACAACAGAATAGGAAAAGATCTTCACTAACCCCACATCAAACAGAGGTCTGAGCTCTAAAATGTACAAAGAATTCAAGAAATTGGACACCAAAAGAACACATAATCCAATAAAAAAAATGGAGTACAGACCTAAACATAGAACTCTCAACAGAGGAATCTAAAATGGCTGAAAGACATTTAAGGAAATGTTCAACATCCTTAGTCATCAGAGAAAAGCAAATCAAAACAACTCTGAGATTCCATCTTATACCTGTAAGAAAGGCCAAGATCAAAAACACTGATGACAACTTATGCTGGAGAGGTTGTGGGGAAAAGGGAACACTTCTGCATTGCTGGTGGGAATGCAAACTGGTACGATCCCTTTGGATGTCAGTGTGGTGATTTCTCAGAAAATTAGGAAACAACCTTCCTCAAGGCCCAATAATACCACTTTGGGTATATATCCAAAGGATGCTCAATTGTGCCACAAGGACATATGCTCAGCTATGTTCACAGCAGCTTTGTTTGTCATAGCCAGAACCTGGAAACAACCTAAATGCCCCTTGATCGAAGAATGGATAAGGAAAATGTGGTACATTTACACAATGGAGTACTACACAGCAGAAAAAAATAACGACAGCTTGAATTTTGCAGAAAAATGGGTGGAGCTAGAAAACATTATTTTGAGTGAGGTAACCCAGACACAGAAAGACAATTATCACATGTACTCACTCATAGGTGTTTTTTTTTTTAACATAAAGCAAAGAAAACCAGCCCACAAACCACAATCCCAGAGAACTTAGACAACAATGTGGACACTAAGAGAGACTCACATAGATCTAATCTACATGGGAAGTAGAAAGTATAAAAAGACAAGATTTCCTGAGTAAATTGGGAGCGTGGGGACAATGGGGGAGGGCTGAAGGGAGGGGAGAGGCAGGGAGAGGAGCAGAGAAAAATGTAGAGCTCAACAAATATCAATAAAAAATAATCAAAAAAAATACATTTCATAGTTTGGATCTTCAACTTAGAAATAATTAATTTGAACTTAATATGATTGCATAATAATAAAGAATGAAAAGCAGAACAGTTGTAAAATGTCTGTAGTATTTGAATGAAACTGGCCTCCATAGGTTCATATACTTGAATTCTTGGCCCTCCAGTTGACAGAACTACGTGGGAAGAATAAAGAGTTGTGGCCTTGTTGGAAGAGGTGTGACACTGGGGTATGTGTTGAAGTTTTAAAAGCTAAACTGTTCCCTTGTGCTCTTGCTCTATGTCCTGTTTGTAGATGGGACACAAGCTCTCAGCTAGTGCTCCAGTGTCATGCCTGCTGCCTGCCTATTGCCATGTCCCCACCATGAAAAACATGGACCTACCTTCTGAAACCATAAGCCCAAATAAACTCTTTCTTCTGTAAGTTGCCTTGGACATAATGCTTTCACACCAACAGAAAAGTAACTAAGGCAATGTATTAATATTTTCAAAGAGCTTTATGCATAATATTAAAATCATGCATGAGTAAGAAGGGTTTTCACAGTTTTGGTTTTCACAAAGCAAACTAATGAATTTTTCTTAAATATTGTGTTTGCATGTGTGCCTGAGTGTATATGTATACCACATGGGTGGTGAAGAAGCCTGTACAGGTTAAAAGAAATGCAGGATCCCTGGAACTGGAGTTAGAGATGGTTGTGAGCCACATGCTACTGCTGGAAACTGAACCAAATCCTCTGCAAAAGCAACAAGTGTCTTCAACTGTTAAGTCAGCTCTCCAGATCCCCAAAACACTCAATTTTAATACTACATTATGAAAAGTTTCTCAATATGATTTTAGAGTCCATATTTCAACTAACCTTTAGGAAAACTATAATTTGCAAAGTTTTGTGTGGTATCAAGGAGGAATTTAATTAAATTAACCATTAAAATATAGTACTTTTTTGCAACTAGTTAGCTATCTGTATGAAGCTGGATGTTCTTCAAAGATTTCAATAAAAGCCATGCACATAGGCACACACTACCCAGAACACTGAACTGAAGCAATAGGTTCATGAATCTGAGGCCATACGAGTATACATGAGACTTCTCAAGTAATTGGGGGGCTGGAGCAATGGCTCAGTGGTTAAGAACACTGGCTGCTTTTCCAGAGGACCTGGTTTTGATTCCCAGCCCACACAGTAACTCACAACTCTCAGTTACTTCAGTTCCAGGGAATCCAATGCCCTCGTCTAGCCTCATGGGCACAGGCACACAAAGTGTTACACAGACACACAGATACCTTGAGTTCAAGGCCAGCCTGGTCTACAGAGCTAGTTCCAGGACAGGCTCCAAAGCCACAGAGAAACCCTGTCTCAAAAAAAAAAAAAAAAAAAAAGAATGAAACCTAAAACAGGCTGAAAGAAGTACAGGGCAGAAAAGATGGCCTAGTATCTTTTTTTTTTTCATTTTTAAATTGTTATTTATTTGAAGAATTTTCTTTGGCTATTGTTCCCTTAAAATTTGGTCACATATTCTCCCAAGGTTTTTTTTTAATTTATTTATTTATTTATTAAAGATTTCTGTCTCTTCCCCACCGCCGCCTCCCCTTTCCCTCCCCCCCCCCCAATCAAGTCCCCCTCCCTCGTCAGCCCAAAAAGCAATCAGGGTTCTCTGCCCTGTGGGAAGTCCAAGGACCACCCATCTCCATCCAGGTCTAGTAAGGTGAGCATCCACGAAACTGCCTAGGCTCCCACGAAACCAATAGGTCCAGTAGAATCAAAAACCCGTTGCCATTGTTCTTGAGGTCTCAGTAGTCCTCCTTGTCCGCTATGTTCAGCGAGACCAGTTTTGACCCAGGCTTTTTCAGACCCAGGCCAGCTGGCCTTGGTGAGTTCCCGATATAACATCCCATATAAAGTTGATTATTGTCTTCTCCAGATCTGTGAAGAATTTTGATGGGATTTGGTGGGGATTGCATTGAGTCTATAGATTGCCTTTGGTAGAATTGCCATTTTTACTATGTTGATCCTCCCAATCCAAGAGCAAGGGAGATCCTTCCATTTTCTGGTGTCCTCTTCTATTTCTTTCTTCAAAGACTTGAAGTTCTTGTCAAATAGATCTTTCACTTCCTTGGTCAGGGTTACCCCAAGATATTTTATGCTCTTTGTGGCTATCGTGAAAGGTGATGCTTCTGTGATTTCCCTCTCTGTTTCCTTATCCTTAGTGTATAGGAAGGCAACTGATTTTTTGGAGTTGAGCCTAGTATCTTTTCTAAAGGAGATCGCAGTGTCCCTTGATACTTCCCTTCCTTAGTTTCTCAAAATTGGTTTTTAAAAATTTCTTAGCTAGGCCTGGTGATGCAGGCCTGTAGTCCAGCATTTAACAGGCTTTAGCAAGAGAATTCAGAATTCCAGGCCTGGGCTAGATAGTAAGAGCCTGTTTAAAAAACAAAGCATATTTACCCTTCAAATAGTAAATCCTTTCACCCATAAAAGTCCTTGATATGAAAAATCCTCAGCTTAAGAAAATGTTAAAATTAAGAAGAAAAAAAAGAAAGAAAGAAAATTTTTCATTCACTTCTCAGTTGTACAGAACTAGAATACTAAGGCTACTTAAACATAAAGAAACTAAAGGATTATCCAGTATAAATTTCATCAAAAGCAAATGAATTATCAATAAAAGACACACCAAAAACCCGAAATGTTTTTGTCAAATGATAAATTCCAGTAGAAAGTTTTAGTCATGGTATTATGACTGATCATTACTAACTACTAACAAACCATATTCTGAATTTCTGAAAACTTTACTAATCACTGTTAAAAAACAAACAAACAAAAAAAACTCAGACATATATTTGTAAATAACTTGGTAATATTGCCTAGTTTAAAAAGCAAGTTCTAGGCCGGGCGGTGGTGGCGCACGCCTTTAATCCCAGCACTTGGGAGGCCGAGGCAGGCGGATCTCTGTGAGTTCGAGACCAGCCTGGTCCACAGAGGTTCCAGGACAGGCTTCAAAACCACAGAGAAACCCTGTCTCGAAAAAACCAAAAATAAATAAATAAA
>NW_026068250.1:150826-204128 GCF_014885135.2 Alexandromys fortis | reverse complement strand
AAATATAAGAATAATAGTAATAATAAGCAAATTCTAGGACAATCTAGACTGTTACACAGAGAAACTGTCTCAAAAAAGAAAAAAAAATTAGGTATTATAAAAGGTTCAAAATGTAAAAGTAATAAAATAAAATAAGCTTTTAAAATATATTCCCTAAACAAAAACAATTTTATTTTAAAGGGAGAAAAAAAAAACTCCAACAAATTAGAAGAAAAAAAACTGCTTAATCAAGTTACTCTGGGAGAAAGGGAAGCTATAGCAAAATAAAATATGTTATTTTAATTAAATTTTCAACTCTCTGAAAGCTGAAAAACAAAACTGTAGAAACAGAAGAAACAAAAAAAATTCATCTTTCTAAGAGAAAAAAAGACAGTTTTAATCAACTTGTTTTACAAAGACAATGATTAAACACAATCTTCCTCAGCATCAGTGAGCTGCCACATCCAATCCAGACTTCACTGAACACGTGGCATGCAGCATGACTTACAGAACAATGTTGTTCATGCATGGACAAACAGAATTCCCCCTGGCAGAAAGATTTCTGCTCCATCATAACACTAACCTGTCTTATGCCCCAAACAGTCTGCTTTGTGAACTAAATCCCAACCCCTCATCAGATGTTGCTGGCAACACTAATCTCAGAGTGAAGATATTAAAAGCCAATCACTCCACAGAATGTGTACTGTAGGTTAGTGACTTCGAGGCATAAATCTGTGGTTTCTAGCAGGCAGTTTGGTTGAGCTTCTGGCTCAACAAAACTAAAGTATCATTTTATCTGTTTTTAAAAAAATTACTTATTCTTATTTTATGTGCATTGATGTTTTGCATCTGTATGTATGTCTGTGTGAGGGTGTCAGATCTTGGAGTTACAGACAGTTGTAAACTGCCATGTGGGAGCTGGGAATTGAACCTAGGTCCTCTGGAAGAGCAGTCAATGCTCTTAACTGTTAAGCCATCTCTCCAGCCCCTCATTTTATTTTTGAAGACATTTGTTTTCTTTTTTTGTTTGTTTGTTTTTCAAGACAGGGTTTCTCTGTGGCTTTGGAACCTGTCCTGGAACTAGTTCTTGTAGACCAGGCTGGCCTCAAACTCACAGAGATCCACCTGCCTCTGCCTCCCCGAGTGCTGGGATGAAAGGCAACATTTATTTTCTTTAAATTGCATTTTTCTTTCTTTTCTTTTGAGACAGGGTCTTTCAACATCCTAGACTGTCCTTGAACACAGATAGCCAAGGAGAATCTTTATTTATATGGTTTTTTTTTTTTGAGACACGGTCTCATTTTGTGGTCACAGCTGGCCTAGAACTCACTATGCAGACAGCAGTCCTCACACTCAAGAGATCCAACTGCCTCTGCCAGGCTTAAAATAGATAGATAGATAGATAGATAGATAGATAGATAGATAGATAGATAGATAGATAGATAGATAGATAGATAGATAGATAGATAGATGTGCTTACTTTTCTTACAGAGAATCAAAACTTAGTTCCCAGCACCTACATGGTAGCTCATGGCTACTGCCTGTAACAACTCCAGTTCCAGGGGGATCCTATACCCTCTTCTGGTTTCCACAGGCTCCTGAATACAAGGCGCGTATAACTTATAAAGGCTCACTCTTACACAGAAATAAAATATTTTAAAACATTTTAAGGACTATCTCATACTTTAAAATGAACAATAATTTCAACAATTAGGAGAAAAAAAACCAGCACCTACAGGGTGAGGCAGGAGAATCATGAATTTGAAGCCAGCCTGAGCTATATTGAGAACATGTCTCAAAAAATAAAGAAAAATAGTTGTTTACAAAACCAGAGCTATGTCTAAAAAAAAGAAAAAAGAAAAACAAAAAAAAACAGAGCGACGGTGGCGCACGCCTTTAATCCCAGCACTCGGGAGGCAGAGGCAGGCGGATCTCTGTGAGTTCGAGACCAGCCTGGTCTAGAAGAGCTAGTTCCAGGACAGGCTCCAAAGCCACAGAGAAACCCTGTCTCGAAAAACCAAAAAAAAAAAAAAAAAAAAAACAGAGCTAGGGGACTGGTAGATTCTGCCTAGCACTTAAGAGGTGAAAGCAAGAGGATCTGAAAGTCAAGGTCAACTTGAACTACCTGAGGGGAAAAATCATATAAACAAAAAAAAAAATGGTAACCAGGATTAAGGGGTGGGAGAAAAGATGGGTAAGGGGGCCCGGCATGGTGGTGGTTAATCCCAGCACTCAGGAGACAGAGGCAGGCCTACCTCTGTGAGTTCGAGGCCAGGCTGGTCTACAAGTGTTAGTTCCAGGACAGGCTCCAAAACTACAGATAAACCCTGTCTCCCCGCACCCACCAAAAAAAAAAAAAAAAAGAGATGGGTATAATGTTTCAGAAGTTAGCTTTCTTAGCCCATTCGATTCTTTTTATCTTAACAGGTAAATTCTAATAAGGTGTATCGAATATCCATTGAAATATCCACTCAATGGAGACTCATCTAAACACTGAGCAGATTAACAATGATGACTTCTTTTTCCCATTTATTTATCTGTGTGTACTGTCCTGGCACAAAGGTCAGAGAATAGCCCACAGGAATTGGCTCTCTCCCGCCACCATGTTCAAATTATATTATCAGGCTTGGTGGCAAACGCCTTCACCCTCTGAACCATCTCACCATCCATGGTGACTACTTCTTAAAGAAAACTTATGGAGATGGTAATCATAGGCACCTCAAAACATAAATCCACAAACAGCAATCTCTACTTTAATTATTAGCAGAGTACATCATTCTTATCAAATCCTATGAATTAATGTAAAATGCTTTATATTCAAACGTCCCTTCCAAATATAAAAGTACCAAGGACAAGCTGTATTTGGTGATACACACCTTAAACACCAGCACTCAAGAGGCTGGGGCAGATGAATTTCTTGAGTTTGAGGCCAATCTGGTCTACACAGTGAGCTCCTGGCCAGTCAGGAGTAGACAGTGAGACTCTGCCTGTGGTATATGTGTTCAAATGTGTACAAGAATATATGAGTAGCCATGCATATATGTGGATGAAGACTAACATCAAAGTTTTCTCCAAAAATTTCCAGTTTCTTTTCTTTTGGGGCTTTTTTGAGACAGGGTTTCTTTGTGTAGCCCTGTCTGTCCTGGAACTTTCTCTATACACCAGGCTGGCCTTGAACTCACAGAGATCTGCTTGCATCAGCCTCCTGAGTGCTAGGATTAAAGGCATGCGCCACCACTGCCCGGCTCTACTTTATTTTTTCTGGTTTTTTTTTTTTCATTTTTTGATTTTTGTTCTTATTTATTGGTGTTTAGGCTCCATGTAGGACTAACAAGGCCTGTGCTTGACAAAGGAGAGGATTCACGCCCCATGCACGACAGACCAGGACATCATGAGCTTTCATCACACTACTCAGGACAACACACAATTAAAATTTATTAACTGTTTCGAGAATCTTTCATTTAATAGTATCAGACTGCAGTTGATCACAAGCACCTGAAACCATGAAAACCAAAGCACAGATAAGTGAGAACTATGTTCTATTTCTCCTCTCACACAGTCCTTTTTAGCAGAAGAAATGATTCTGATGTCACCCGCTTTGTCATCCACCCTGCATTCTTCTGGAAGCACAGCTCAGCCTTCTAAATGTTAGGCAAAGCATTCTCTCTTCCTTCACATCTTCAAATGCAGCACCTCCTGTCCATAGTCACAAAGTCCCATTGCTTTCCATTTTTATCTCTATAAAGCCTATCAAAATATGAAACAAGTTCAACTTTAATTTTTTTAAAATCTGTTTCTTAGGACAGGAATGCATAAAGCCTAGAATGCATAAAGCCCTGACTGCACACCAGCATCACATAAACCAGGCATGGTGGTACATGCTTGTAATCCCAAACATCAGGAGTTGGAGGCTGGAGAATCCTAAATTCAACGTCATCATGGCTACACAGCAAGTACAAGGCTAGCCTGAGCTACATGAACCCTGCTCAGAAAAAAAAAATCCACGAAAAAAACCATTCTTCAGCTCCACTTCTCTCTCTGGTAATCTTTAATGTTTAATGTTTACATCATAAAAGTTTTCTAGGCTGGAGAGATGGTACAGTGGTTAAGAGTGCTGACTGCTCTTCCAGAGGTCCTGAGTTCAATTCCCAGCAACCACTTGGTGACTCACAACCATCTATAGTGGGATCTGATGCCCTCTTCTGGCATAAAATCATACATACAGATAGAGCACTCATATATATGAAATAAATCTTAAAAATAAAAAGAAATCCCTTTCTAAAAAAAAAAAAGTTTTCTAAAGGTGATCTGTATTTCCTGTCCATTTGCTCACCTCCACTCCAGTCTGACTTCTGTTCCACTCACTAAGCATGTCTTATTAAGGTCCTCCTTACAGAGAAGTACAGTAGAATCTACCTTTCTTTCACATAACCATCTTGGGTTTTATACTGGTATAAAATGCATCCATGGGTTTTCCCTGGTTATTTTCTTAACTTCTCTGCTTATTATGAGTCTCAAAGCAAACCACCCTGGCTTAGCAGACTATTTTAAAAGTTACCTAATACATACAAGATAATGTCTAATCTCAACACAGCATACATAGCCCAACATAGTCTTGTCTCTGGCTACTCCTCCAGGCTCATTTTTCCAGTACTCTTCCACAGGCACTTTTCACCCTAAATATACCAAAATACCCATAGCTCATCCAAACATACAACTCTCTCATGGCTCCTATACTTCACACAACACCCAACCTTACCCCTTCTTTTTCCAATCTTATTCTCTTTTCCAACTATTTTTTTTTGTTTGTTTGTTTGTATGTTTGAAGATGGGGCTTCTCTATGTAGCCCTGGCACTTGCTCTATAGACCAGACTTGCCTCCAACTCAGAGATCTGCCAGCCTTTAGTCTGAACTTTAATCCCAAATGCTGGGATTAAAGGTGTGTACTACCAAGTCCAGCTTGGGTTCGTGGAATTTTATTCTCAAATTGAGAGTGGTAGAATAAACTATCCTCAAAAAATGTCCACATGCTATCCCCGGAAGCCTCTGAATATGTTTCATCACTTGGTTAAAAGGGCTCTGCAGAGGTGATTAAAATGAAGGTTTCTATGATTTTTTCCCTCACATGCCCATAACTTCAGTACTCAGGAGGCTGGGAAGGAAGACCACAAGTCTGCGACCAGTCTTGACTTTGTAGTAAGAAACCATCTCAAAAAAATAAAGTAAAATTATTTAAAACATGAGACTATTTTAGATGCATGTGGATCAAAAAACGACAAGAACTTTTATACACTGGAAAGAAGAAGAATGGCTTGGTGGCACACACCTTTAGTCCCAGAACTCAGGAGGTGGAAGCAGGTAGATCTCTGTTAGTTTGAGATCAGCCTGATAAACATAGGGAGTTCCAGGATAACCAAGGCTAGAGTGAGCCCCGTCCAAGAAAAAAAGTAAAAATGAACTAATATATAACAAAATACCTTATACTAACAAAAAGAAACTACCATTACATGAAAACAATATAATCAATACTGCTTTTATACTGAATAGAAAGAATAAAATATATTCTGCAAAATTCCATGTATAACAAACACAAAAGCAGACAGAAATAATACATATCATTTAGAGATATAAGTATAAAGAAAAACAAGGAGTAATTACTATAAAAAGCCAAGTTAGTAATTACCTCTGCCAGGATGAAGGATATAATTGGAAACAGGAGTGCCTGAGACTTCTGAGACACTGGCTATCTTCAACATCTTTATGAAGGTAGTGGTTACATGGTTGCTCACTTACATCAATAAATTGCACATTCATGTTTTAGATATGTCCATATATATTTTACAATAAGGTTAAATCACTCTATCAGTGAGGCCTTCTCTGACTACGCAAAATAAAACAGCAATTCCTTCTCAGCCCTCCACCTCCCTTAGCCAGTAACTACATTTTCTATATTACTTATCTCTACTTGTCAAACTATATTTACTTCTTATTTGCATACTGTTTTATCTCCTCCCATAAACAACACAAAGGTTGTTTGTTACCTTGCTACATCCCACTGAGTGAGTACATAACCTAAAATGTAACTTTATATTGTTCTCTGTGTTCATACAATCCTAATTAAAGATGTAAAATATACTTTGTATTTTATTTGTTTTACAAAAATGGAATCTTTCTTTCCAGTCTGCCTTCTGTGATAGAATCATTACCAAGATGCAGATTTCTGTAAAAATCCCTTTATAGGAAATACCACCACCCTCAAGACTGAACCCTCAAAACACACTACAGACACACACATATACACAAATAAATAAATACATAAAATCTAATTTTAAATGTAAAGAAGGGCTAGAAAGATGGCTCAGAGGTTAAGAGCACTAGCTGCTCTTTCAGAGATCCTCAGTTCAATTCTCACCAACCACATGGTGGTTCACAACCATCTATAATGTGATCTGGTGCCCTCTTCTGGTGTGTAGGTCATGCATGCAGACAGAACACTGTATACATAATAATTTTTTTAAAAAATGTAAAGGAGACCCAAGCAGTGGTGGTGCATGGCTTCAATCCTGGCACTTGGGAGGCAGAGGCAGGGAGATCTCTGAGAGTTCGAGACCAGCCTGGTCTACAAAGTGAGTTCCAGGACAACTGGGACAGAGAAAACCTGTCTTGGAAAAAAAATTTAAAAACTAAGAGAGTTAATACAATATCCATATAATGAAGCTGTACATGTGATGACTTCCAGAAGAAAGGGAAGGAGCTATGAGAGGAAGTATTACACATAGTTCTAAGAGGAAATACTGCACATAGTTGTAAGAGAAATTACTACATCTTGTTAGAAGAGGAAATACTACATGTAGTTATAAGAGGAAGTACTATATGTAGTTATTAATGTGTAGTTCTCCTTAACTAGAGACTGAGTTCCCTGAAGACAAGGCTTCTGTCCTTTTCAGATCATTAATGAGGACAGGAAATAGAATTTCATTGATTATACTACAAAGATCACTGCCTTATTCTCTGGTAGGCTAATCACCCAGCAACTGCTCTTATTGATCAGGAGTGGATCATAAGCCACCTTTAGACCATGGATTAGGTCATCCCCACCTATTTTATACTGATTGAAAAAGGTATGGGGGAATGACTTTTAAAAATCAAGAAGCTAGTAAAAGGGAAGGAAAGTAGATATCAAAAAATAGCAGTCTTCTTTTTTCTTTTTACTGGACATAGTTATTATCTCTCCAGAATGCCTTGTTCCTTCACGACATTGGTAAGGAATTTAAGTGGGACGAAGCTGTTCCTTGGCTCCAGGAACAGGCTTGATATATCATAACAGTGATTCTAACAATGCAGTTTGTGACTAGCAAAGTCAGTTTCACCTAAGCACTTGTTACAAATTCCTAGAACTCAACCCCAGACCTCCTAAAACAGAAACTTTGAAGGTAAATCCAAGCTATAATGTATTTTAACAAACCCTTGAAATAGTTCTAATAGCCACTGTGTAGCAAGAAAGCTACCCAGATTTTAAAAGTAATCTTTAAAACACAGAGACAGTCTAATTACTGTCAAGATCATGCTTTTTGTGGTATGCTATGTAACATAATCGTTACCTCCTGTGAATGAGGATACTTGTAATCCCAGGAGCCAACAGCAGCTACCTTTTGAATTTTCTATTCAGTATCTACTGCATTAAGTCACACATCACTGTATAGAAAACACGGTCTTGTCAGCAGCCTCTCCCTAAATTAGGACTTTCAGATTTAACAAATACACAATGCCCATATAAACTTGAATTTCAAATAAACAGTGATTTTTAGTATAGTATGTCCCAAATATTTATTGTATGAGACACATAACATGCATTTTATCTGACAACTCTAAATTTCCATTGCTGAACCAAAGAAGAGCTCAGAGCAGTCCCAGTAAGACATGTAATAGCTGTTCTTACAGTTTATCATTATTTGGAGAAAGACTAAACCCCAAGTTCTTAATTAATGCCCCACAAGTCTAAATTACCCAGTGGCACTTTTAAAATTAAGCAGATAGCTTCTAAAAGCCAAAACATGTGGGTAAATGGAAGAGAAACAAAAGTGCAGCTGCATAATGTATTCACAGATGCACACGTGTGGGTCTCTGGGACTGAGCTCAGGTTGTTATGCTGTACCTTTACCTATCTTTCTTATCCACCTATTTAAATTATTTGTATTTATTAGTAGTAGTTTAGCTTCTTTATTCATTATAAGGCTATAAATTCCATTAGGATATGTACTGATTCAATAATTGCTGAGTCTCCAATACTATTAGTAAATAGTGATGGATCAAATGTTTTGGATCAATAGTAAAATTATATAAGCAGCAGGAGGAATGTATGTGTTACTGGCAAAATCATGGAGAATTAACAGCCTCGGTGCATCATGCGTTAATGTACCTAAACTTTTGTTAAAACATATGTGAAGCGGAAAGTGTGGTAAATGTGTCAGATGAGGTTCAAATCAAGAAAGGCCCTAAATATATTTAGGGTTAGATGTTTAGCGCTGTTTAACTGGCTGCAAAATGATAAATACATGGATTAAAGAGAAACAGGACCTGCCATAATAGTGTACACTTTTAACCCTAGCACTTGGGAGGCAGATGTAGATGGATCTTTGAGGGCAGCTTGTTCTATATAGCAAGTTTCAAGATAGCCAAGGCTACACAAAGAAACCCTGTCTCGAAAAAAAAAAAGTAATAATTTTAAAAGATTTTTGTGCATATTAATGTTTTTACTCTATGTATGCCTATGTAGCATGTGAATGGCTAGTGCTCTTGGAGGTCAAAAGAAGGTGTCAGATCCCCTGGAACTGGAGTTACCAATAGTTGTGAGCCAACATGTAGATGCTGAGAATCAAACCAAGGTCCTCCAGGAAAGCTGCCAATCTGAGCCATCTCTCCAGCCCCTTAAAGTTACCTTTTAAAGTAAATTAGAGTACGAATTAGATTTATATTGAATTGTTTATAATCATAACTTATGGTAAGTCTTTTTAAAATAACTAAGGCCAAATATACCTCTACTAAGCAACTAAATTTCAGAGGTCAGAATCATAACACTTTAAGAGAGAAAAAAATAGTAAAAATATATCGTTTTTGTTTAATCTTTAATTAATTCATATAAAGCTAAGAAACTAGAAAAAAAAACAAGTCAGTTTTAAAGTGATGTGGTGATATCTTGTTTGTGATCTAACAAACAGAGCTTGCCCAAAGATCAGAGTGTGGAGCTAAGCTACTAGTTAGTCATAAAGACCAGGAAGTGGTAGTGCACACCTTTAATACCAGCTGGCCAATGAGCTCTAGCATCCCTCCTGTCTCTCCCTCCAGGTACTGGGAGTGCAGGCATGCATCGACATGCCAGTTTTCACATGCGTTGTTGGTGATCCATAGTCAAGATCCTCATGCTTGTGCAGCTAACATGTTACCCACTGAGCCATCTCTCCCCAGCTCCTACTTTTGTGTATTAATTCATTGGTATTTTTAATAAATGTTTGACTGCCAGACACTGTTGTAAGCGCAGCAGGGAAAAAAAACTTTAGTCTTCACGTGGACACATTTGTGTTCTTTAATTCATTCATTTATTTGTGTGTTTGAAGGCCACAGCACAAATGTGGAAGCTGGAGAGTAACTCTACTACGTGAATCCCAGGGACCAAACTCAGACCAAGTTTGGTAGCAAATGCCCTTCTTTACTGATCCACTTTGCTGTCCTTTTATTTACCTCTTAATATGTACTATCTGGCTTTGTGAACTCTTAGAAAGTGAAAATGGGTTTCCCATCACCAAATTTTAGTTCTAAAAAAGGGGAACAAATAACTTTCTAATACTTTTTATGTGCAAAGACAAATAATCTTAAAGAAAGCGATGGTTTTCCAAATCATAGCCACTGATAGCTTACCAAGACCCATTTCCTCCTTCTCTTCCTAACAGAATCCCTCCAGGTTACAACAGTATGCCTTAGGGGAAAAAACACCATTCCACTTTCAGAGACACAATTAGTGTAAGGGTAATCTACAGTGATTGGCTCAGAAACTAGCATATGACCTGACTCTGGGCAAAAGGACAAGAGAGAAGTCTGGGAAAGGTTTCTGGAGTCTCCTCTCTAGAAACTGAGCCAGAGAAGCAGATGTCTGTCTTCTTGTAGAAGCTGTGTATGAGTTTTTCTAGAATCACTGAAACCATTTTACTAAACTTGATTGGTTTAAACTTGGTTAAGCCAATCTCAAGCATGGAAGATTTGAGCAGTATATGAACTGAACAAAATATGAGGGTTTTTTGGTACTGAGACTGTTAAGCTGCTAAAATAAACAAACCATAAAGCCTGTTACATGGAAAGATAGATTTTTGGTTCTTACGCCATTTTGAATCAGCTGCGCAACCTGCCCCTGAAAACAGTTAGTATTTTTAAGAAACATAACCCAATAGCAGAAAAAATGCTTATTAGTAAATTATACCCACTATAAAACTGAAATTCAAAAAAATCTAATACAGACTGGCATTGTGGTACACGCCTCTCTAGCATTTAGGAGGCGGGTATAAGCAAATCTCAGTGAGTTTAGGACAGCCTAGGCTTTGTAACAAGCTCTAGTCCAACTAGGACTATTAGCAAAACCCTTTCTGAAAAAAAAAAAAGTCAAATACAGAAACAAACTCTAGGGACAGAGAAATGGCTCAGTGGTCAAGTTGCCCGCCACCGGGCCTGATGACTTGGATCTCATTCCCAGAACCCACACGGCAGAAGAGAACCAGCTCCTGAAAGCTGTCCTTTGGGCGCTACATGTATGAACACATACACAAAATAAAACTAATAGAAGACAAAAAGAACAGACTCAAAAGCAATTTGTTTCAATAAAAACAATGTATGAATTTTGAGTCATGACAGATTTATCATAAGTTAAAAATAAAATTTTTAGCTGGGAGTGGTGAATACATGCCTTTAATTCCAACACTTGGGAAACAGAGGCAGGCAGATTACTGTGAATTTGAGGACAGCCTGGTCTACACAGTCAGTGTTCCAAGACACTGTGTTCCAAGACACTGTGTTCCAAGACAGCCAGGACTGTGTACAGTCAATGGGTCAAGGCGCCTGTCACCAAGCCTGTCTCAACAACAACAATAATAATTTTAATAAATTTTAAAAATTAATACAATTCAAGATTACATGGCTATGTGCTCTGGTCACCCAATGCTAGATAACAGTAGATGGTACTTGACTTTGGCTGTATTGTTTCTCTTCAACACCAGATCACAGGGTAGATTACACGCTGGTGTGGTCCATGCACAATGGCATGACTTGGGTTGAACTTAACTACTGCTGCCTCTTTTATGAGAAGAGATGATCTTCTTACTTTACATAAACTTACAAATGTGCAAGCCGGGGCGGTGGTGGCGCACGCCTTTAATCCCAGCACTCCGGAGGCAGGGCAGGCGGACCTCTGTGAGTTCGAGGCCAGCCTGGTCTAGAAGAGCTAGTTCCAGGACAGGAGCCAAAAAAGCTATGGAGAAACCCTGTCTCGAAAATAAAACAATAAAAAAAAAAGTGCATATCAGGGGCTGGAGAGACAGTTCAATTGTTAAAGCAGTGCTGCTCTTCCAGAGAACCTGGATCAAATTCCCAGCATGGCATGGATCTAATCTGCATGGGAAGTAGAAAAAGACAAGATCTTCTGAGTAAATTGGGAGCGTGGGGATCACTGAAGAGGGTAGAATGAAAGGGGGGAAGAAAAAGGGGGGGGGAAATATATATAGTTCAATAAAAAGAACTTACAAAATCCCCCTCTCAAAAAACAAATGGAGCAAAGAAGATCATCCTCGGGTATGTGTCAGATTTAAAACCATCATGGCATACATGAAACTTTGTCTCAAACAAATTAAAAAGGAAGAAGCCAGGCATTGGGGCTCATGCTTATAATCTCAGCATTCAGGATCAGGCAAAAAGCTGGCTGTAAATTCAAAGCCAGCTCTGTCTACATCAAGAAAACCTCTCAAAAAAGCAAATAAACAAAAGGAGGCCAGTGTGGTGGCTCAGCAGATTAAAGGTCCTTAAAGTAAGCTTGAAGACCTGAGATCAATTTCTAGGACCCAAATGGTTGGATCAAATGCTCTCCCATAAACTGTGCTCTGACACATACATACCACAAACAAATAAATACAACTTTTGATTTGTTTTTTTTTTTCAGGACAGGGTTTCTTGGCGTAGCCCTGGCTAACCTGAAACTCACTCTGTAGATCAGACTGGCCTGGAAATCAGAGATGTGCTTGCTTCTGCCTCCTGAAAGCATGAGCCTCCTCTGCCTGACTGTCTTCTTCATTCCCACCCTCATATCTGTAAAATTTTCCATAGGCTATGATAAATGGTACCTCAATGGACCAACAGCAAGAGCAACCATGCAGCTATATGGCTATAAAGCTACATGTTAAAAGCATGCAAAAACACAGAATAGCATCATTTTTCTCACTAATTTTTGTTGTTTTTAGACAAATGAGTTTTTTATTTTAAATTGTTAATATGTTATATTTTTATTTTTAAATGAATTTCTTGGGAATATTATTTTAAGGTATGTTACTTTTAAAGTTTATGTTGTATTTTTTAATTCCATAAAGCTGTGATACTTTGTCTATCTTGACCACCTGATGGTATAATAAAGATCTAAACGGCCAATAGTGAGGCAGGAGAAAGGATAGGGTGGGACTTGTAGGCAGAGAATAAATAGAAGGAGAAAACTGGGAGGAGGGATTCTGGAGTAGCCTGAAGAGGAGGAGGACATTAGAGGCCATCCAGCCACCCATCAGTCCACAGAATAAAGAGTAAGATTTAAAGAAGAGAATGGAAAAAAACACAAAGAGTAGACACGATAATATAGAAAAAAGGGCAAGAAACAAACCAAGCTAAGGCTAGATGTTTTATAAATAAGAATAAGACTCTGGGTGGTGGTGGCACACATCTTTAATCCCAGCACTCAGGAGGCAGAGGCAGGGGGATCTCTGTGAGTTTGAGGCCAGCCTGGTCTACAGAGGTAGTTCCGGGACTGGCTCTTTAGCTACTGAAAAACCCTGTCTCAAAAAAAAAAAAAAAATGTGATCCATTTGGGAGCTGGATGGTGGACTCCCCTCAAAGGAGTCCAAAAAGTATATCATATTTCTATTTGAATTAATACTTTTCTTTTTCTGTTTTTAGAGATGGGGTCTCATGTAGCCCAGGCTGCTCTCAAACTCTTTTGTAGCTGAGGATACTCTCAAATTCCTGATCTTCCTGCCTCCACCACCACTCAGATTTCAGGTGCATGCCACCACATCTGGCTTGAATTAAGTATTTCTTACATTTAGTTTTATTCCACAACAGTAAATATAATTCATTAAAGCAGTGGTTGGCTCTCAACCTTCTTCATGCTGCGACCCTAATATAGTTTCACCCCAAACCATAAAACTACTTCATTGCTAGCCTATAACTGTAATTTTGCTACCGTTATAAATCAAAATGTATGTATCTGATATGCAGATTATCTTTTTTGAGACCCCAAAGGAAAAGGAGTCATGACCCACAGGTTGAGAACAGCTAATTTAAAAACAGTGGTATATGCCTCTAATCCCAGTACGAGGGAAGTTAAGGCAGTAAGATTACCATGAGTTTAAAGACAGTCTGGAGTACATAGTAAGTTAAGTCTAGCCTATGCTATATAGACTTTTAAACAGCAAAAGCATGATCTATTTAAACAGACGTTCTTTGGTGCCCTCAATAATTTTAAGAATCAGAATACTGAGACACAAGAAACTGAGAACTTTGAGAGAAAAAGATTGGGAAAACAAATGAAGAAAATCGCACATGCTCAGCAAGTGTTCTGCCTGAGTCATATCTCCAGCATGAACTGCTTTTCTAGGCATTACTATATTTGTATTTTCCCAAGTAATATTAACTATCAGGTCCGCGAGCTGACTCAGTGGACGGTAAGGCACTGTCCACTGAGGCTGACAACCTGGGTAAAAGGAAAGAACCAACTCCTAGGATTGAGTTCTCTGCCTACAACATGAGCACCACAGATGCCTACATGTTCACAAACACACACACAAAACACACACACACACACACACACACACAAACATATAAGTGTAAAAGAACATTATCTATTGAAAAATGATGCTACTCTAGATATAATTTTCAAAAATTTTTCTTGGTGACAACAAAAAGATCTAGAATCTTAAAAGTTCTATCAATTTAGAAAAGGAATCATTCATTATATTTTCTACAGTCAAATAATGTTTGGGCTGGAGAGATGCCTCAGCAATGACTACTCTTGCAGAAGACCTGAGTTCAATTCCCAGCACCCACATGATGGCTTAAATCTGTCTAATTCCTGGGTTCCAGAAGATCTAATGCACTTTACTGGCCTCTTGAGTATTGGGCATGTACATGGTATAGATATATATGCTGGCCAAAATCATACACATAAAACACAAATTTTTAAAAAAATTAATGTCAAAATTCAAGTATTGAAGGTCTAGATAAGTAACCCACTGGATCTTCCTGCCTAGAATACAAGGTGTGTGCCACCAATCTCAGGCTTTATCTGAGCTCTATTTATAAACGTTGTTAATGATTCCAGATCAATCATGTATAGTTCAATCCTACGATAGCTCTTATATCGAAGATGAGGCTCTCTGAGAGCCTAGTCATGCAACTGCTTGGCTAGTAACCCCCAATACACCTATGTACCTCAGGAATAAGCAAGATACTTATTGGTTATTTTTGTTTGCTTATTCTGTGTGTGCCACAATTTTATTTTATTTTATTTTATTTTGAGAAAGGGTCTTACTATGATATGGGATTCTCCTCTGTAAGTTATGATACCATTTGTTAATAAAGAAACTGTCTTGGCCCGTTGATAGGGCAGAGTCAAACTAGGCAGGGAAAACTAAACTGAATGCTGGGAGAAGGAAGGCAGAGTTTAGAGACACCATGTAGCCCCGCCAGAAACAGACACAAGACAAAATTTTATATGGTAAGCCACAGCCATGTGACAATTATGTAATTAATGGAGATGGGTTAAATTAAGATATAAGAGTTAGCCAGAAATACACTTAAGCTATTGGCCAAATAGTATTGCAAATAATATGGTTTCGGAGTGATTATTTCAGGGCTGAGCTGCCAGGAACAAACAAGCGGCCTCTACAACATTTCTATGTACTCCTGACTGTGCTGAAACTCCCTATATAGCTTATACTGGCCTTGAACACAAAGGTCCTCCTCTTTCTAACTCCCAAATGCTGGGAATAATAGTATACATCACCACAACGGGCTTAATTCTTTTCTGTTTTTACATTTATTTACTTATTTAGTTTATGTGTCCCCACATGTCTATGTGGACACATTTGCCACAGTGCACAAGCAGAAGTCAGAGACAACTTATGGAACTTTTCTCTTCCTACTATGTGGATCCTGAGAATCAAACCCAGGCTATCAGGCTGGACACTGTCAGCAAGAACTTCTACCTGCTGAGCCATCTTGCCAGCCCAGCCCACAACCCTAACTCTTGATACTATTTTTTCTATTTTTTGGAGATAGATGTCATATCACACGCTAGTCTCAGCTCTCTGTGTAGCTATGATCTTCCTGACAACCTCATCCTGCCTCTACCTGGAATTACAGAACTACATCACCACATCCAGTTTACCTTATGTCAGGGATCAAACCTAGGGTCTCCTATAAACCAGATAAGCACTCTAACAACTGAACTATATTTCTAACCCTAAGCTTACCATTTCGAAGGTAGTCTTACATTTCATGTAAACACTATCTCTACAGAGCTGCCAGAAAATACAGGAACATTAAAATATCAAACCCAGACCATGAAGACAGCTCAGTGAGTAAAAGGCAAGCTGCCAAGCTTGCCAACCTGAGTTTTGTTGTATACTCACAGTTCTAGGAAAATCAACTCTGGTAAATTGTCCTCTAATTGCTACAGGTGCACCATGGCACTTCTGCTCCCACACATACACATATACACATCCATCAATCCATCAACCAAGAAATTAATTTTTCAAAAAGATAATAAGCTCCTATTTAGATTAAATTCTTTTTTTTTTTGATAGGGTTTCTCAGTGTAGATTTGGCTGTCCTAGATATCTCTCTGTGTAGACCAGGCTGGCCTCAAACTCGCGAAGCTCCAATTGCGTCTGCTTCCCGAGTGTTGGGATTGAAGGGGTATGCCACCACCACAAAAATGGAAGAGTTTTTAATGCAGTAACAGGTGAAAAACTTCTACATTTATAGTTCAGACTAAAATCAACCTAAAAATACACAAAAATATTCATAATATTTCAATTAAGGGCCCTAATAAATATACTAACTCAAAAGTTAGGATGTTGCAATAGGCAAAGAATGAAGTGATCAAGGACCTGAAGCAAAAACACATAAATCTAGGAAGAAACAGTCCTCCTTAGTTATCTTATTAGTTCAACATACATTAATTAATTGTCTTCTACTCCCAAGACCCAAAACAAGCTAAGAAGCTTGCAACCAAGTAGGAAGATAATTCTACAGATCAAAATATACATAGGTTAATGCAGTGATATCATAAAGCATGATAAAGAAAGATTATCATAAAGCATGAGAAAGAAATTCCATCTAAGAAGTACTCTAAAAGAAATGACAAAGGAAGGATATCTTCCAGCAAAGGGCAATAGGGAATATACATTATGGGGATAAAAAAATAAAAGCATCTGATGTGAGTCTGAAACATATATAAACTTTTGACAAATGACCATTAAGTGACTGGAAGACAAAAATCATACATTAAAGCAACAGCAAAAAAAAAAAATCTACAGAAGCTATGATGGACTCCAGAAGAAGAATGGACTAGAAAATTAGGAAGCAAAAATAGTTGGATTTATATACAAGGGTAAGCAATCTGGTGCTTTTGTTTTTATACAGGCGAAAGAAGCAACTGAAGGTTTTGTTTGTTTTTTCTAGATTAGCTTTTTCTATGTAGCCCAGGCTGTCTTAGAACTCCCTCTGTAGACCAGGCTTGGCTTGGAACTCAGAAATCCACCTGCCTCTGCCTCCTGAGCACTGGGATTAAAGGCCTGCACCACTGCCACCCAGTGCCAACAGAAGATTTTTAAGTAAATTAGAAGATTTATCATTGTATCATTGTAGGCAAATCATCACTTGATATTTTAAGACTAAAACTGTAGACTGGGGAGTAGAGAGACAGCTCATCAGTTAAGAACCTTTTTGCTCATCCCGAGGACCAGGGTTCAATTCCTAGCACCCACATCATGGCTCATAACTGTATCTACAGTTCCAGGGAATCCAATGTCCTCTTCTGGCCTCAGAGGGTACCAGGCATGCATGTGGTCCACAGACATACACCCAGGCAGAACACACACAAAAAACACTATAGACTAGACAGAACAGAAACCGGAACCAGTAAGCTTTCACCCAGTCCAGGAAGGAGGGAGGGAGGGAGGGAGGGATTTCTTTACAGTGGCAGGCTAGGAAAAAGACACATTCTGTCAATCATGTCATCGAAAATTTACTCATAGTTTAACACATATTCTAAACCCTAACTCATCACATAAAACAGAGTTGGCATTTACATTCATTCCATTAAGAAATATTCAAAAAGGATATGAAGTTATACAGGTAAGAAAAGGGGGTTGGAACTGGGAGGAGCTGGTGGGAGATTGAATACAGTCAAAACATGTATAAATTCTAAAAGAAAAAAAGTAAATATTATTGTATCTCAGTTTTGAAAAAAAAAGATGCCTTATTGAGCTGGTGTGTGTTTGTCTGTGTTGTTTTTGTTTTTCGAGATAGCGTTTCTTTGTGTAGCCTCCTGGATGTTTTGGAACTCACTCTGTAGACCAGGCTGGCCTTGAACTCAGAGACCTGACTGCCTCTGCCTCACAAGTGCTGGGATGAAAGGTCTGTGATAGCACTGCCAGGTTTTTTCCTAATAATTTAAATATGATCTGGCACACACGAAAAAATTAAAGAGAAAATGGAATGCACATGCAAAAAAGTTTTATTCATATATATACACACACACAGAAATACAAATACATATATATTTTTTCCCACTTTAGACCAGGTGTGATGGCTCACCCCTTTAATCCAGTACTAGGGAGGCAGAGGCAGATGGATTTCTGTTAGTTCTATACCAGTCATCTCAAAAAAAAAAATTCACTTTATAGTCAATGTTTCAACATATTTAAAAGTAGTTTCTTTTAAAATATTATTAGGAATAATCATATTCTTTAGTAAGGATGCAAAACAAAAGATAATAATATAAACATATTTTCAGTGTTCTGAATATTTAGTATACAGATTTCATTCAAGGATAGACATCTTAAAATTCAAAAGTTTACTACGTTAAAAAACAAAGTTTGGGTCAGAATTTTCTATACAACCATATTAAAACCCACATCTTTGCATAATTTTAATAGTGAGCTTTTTGAAAAATAATTTCTGTGCCAAACACAGTGGCACATGCCTGTAATCTCAGCACTTCAGAGGATGAGATAGAAGGCATGCAAGTTTAAGAGAATAGCCTTGACCACACAGAGTTACAGGCTAGCCTGAGCTATACTGTGTGAGCCGATCTCAAAAATAAATAAATAAATAAAACACATATTCAACTCAACTTGGCCAATATTTTTCAATAAGATTAAAAGTTTTCAATCATTAGTGCCTTCTTAATTTTCTACCCTCCTCCCTGTTCAATTCCCCCACCCAACTAATTTCCTTTGTACATATGGAAGACAAGATACTATATGATCCAGCATGATCCTAAGGCAATGTGCATGTATAATCCTTATAAACACAGATATATGCCATTATTTACTCTCTCCAGGAGAGATCCCAGTGGTATGCTAGATTTCTGAACACATGAATGACAAATGTATCTGACAGAAGCAATGCTTAACCATTGGGGGAAACAAAGGGGAAAACACACACAATAGATGGGTGGTAAATCTTAGAAACTTTACAAAACACTGAAGAGCTGCATGTGGATTACAACAACAATTACAAAAGTAAAACAAGACAGTTCTAAAACAAAGAAAAAGAGAAAAATTCTTAGTGATAATTTAGACTTTCCAAAGAAGGGTGGTTCAGTATTCATATTAGTTTTTAAGGCATCATTTAACCCTATCACTAATTTTTAAAGAAGGTAATTCTCCATTCACAAGGACACAAGAAATAATTACTACATACCTTCTATGAGACATTTATACTTCATTATACTTGCAGACTCCATTCTTTTCAAACGTTTCCAAAAATACAAAGTCTTATAATAAGCAAGGTTCCCTAATGACAAACACATTATTCTATAGGCTTAACTATAACCCATTTTTAAAAAAACAACGAATTCATCCTCAGTAAACACAAGGAATCACAAAGGCCCCCTGCTTATTCAAAATCATTACATAAAGCACTGTCGGTAACTGCAAAGAAGGTTTGAGTATCTGACAGCTATAATAACCTAAAATGAGGCACACTTTAAAGAACAAAAACAACTTTTCATTTCCCTTTCTTTTTCCTTCCCTATCAGAGACACAAAATAACTCTAATGGCCTCAGACAAAGCTCTCAAATAAAATATATTTATATATACATTTCACATGTACACGTACAGAAACCTGTCACATATCTGTATATATCCCATTCACAGGAAAGAGAATTTGTTCTTTATTTTTAAGAGTCAAAATTATATCAATTCTGACACCCAAATTAAGTTAAATCACCATAAATTAATTAACGAGTAACAAATCACTGCATGCAGACCTAAGAGACTATATGCACAGACGGAAAAGAACCTCAGACTAAGGCCATGAATGAATAAAACCACCCAGTCCCTGAAAATCACTAACCGGCATTTGGTTTCTGTGAGAGAAACCCGGAGTCTTAAAATGAATAATCACAAAGGCAACTCCGTTTCTGAAGTTGCCCAAGGTAAAACACAACGAACCAAACCAGACCACTGCATTAAAGTATAAGCTTTAAGGAGTTCCCACAAAGGGAAAGACTGTCTTCATGAATGGATTATAAAACATCCCTTGCAGGTAGAGATTTTGAATTATTAAAAAAAAAAAAAAGTGGAGGGCAGTCAAAACCCTGAATGACATGCAAAGGCAAAACCAAAAACGGATCTTTCCTCCCCCCCCCACTCCAGTACCCCCACCCCCACCTTCACGGGACAATGGGATCAGGGTCCTAACTGCAAACTTTAAAGGTATAAACCGAAGCAGTTTTACTGCGGCTTTAACTGCAATCTGCCCCTCATCCCAAACCTGGCGCACCCAGGAACACTTCTGGCCTGAAACCATCACCAGGGTTTTGTTAAACACAAATCAGACCCGTCCAAAGAAATAAAAAGTTTGCTCCCAAATACCTGGAGGATCCATTTCAATATAAAATATCAGTTCTGTCGAATAGGGCATCATCACCTCCCTCCAGTCTGCGTCATCGCGGTCCATACTCCACACCGTATTGTACATCGCGCTGTCAGGGGCAGGTCGTCAGGAAATATATAGAAAGCATATATATATATCTTTTATCTGATATTTTAAAATCTAAATATATATATTTGATAAAGTTCCAAACGGAAATGTACTTCGGGGTTTCTAACGGCCAGTACAAGTCCAGTCAACTACTGGGACGAGGACAAGGTCCTCCCCCTCTCTCCTCCTACAAGCACCCAAGAAAATGCCCCGAACTTTCAAGCTACGGGGTTTTACCTCAGAGGGTTACAGAGAGGCTCGAAAAGCAGAGAGCAGTGGTGTTTAAAAAAAAAAAAAAAAAAAAAAAAAAGCCGCTCCCCGAAAAATCCTTCCTAGACAATCGCTCTCCAAAGGGAAAAGCTCCCTACCGCCTCCTAATCTTTCAGCGGAAGCCACTTTTGTGTCCTTCGGAGGAGAGAGAATGGGAGAGGAGGAAAAAAAGAACGCGTTGGGAGAAAGCTGGGGAAGTGACAAAGGCTTGAAAGGGGGGTGGGGGCTGCGTTCAAGTTTCGGGGTCCCACTGGTCTGCAGAGAGCGATTCCCTCTGGGACTAGGACTCGGGCTCTGCTCGCCTCAGGTTGGGAACCCAAGCTCCCGCAGCTTCGGGATGACGACCCGCCGGAGAGTCCAGGGAGCTCGGCTGTGAGCTCGGCTGTGCGCGGGTAGCAGAGGTAACCCCGTCAGCGCCGGCTCCCTTCACGCTCTGCTGGGGCTCCAACCACTCGAGTTTCATTTTAACTGCGCGGAGGGGACCTCCTCCCCCGCCCTCCCTCCCCACCCCCGCTGGGCGCCACCCAACCGCGCGGGGCAGGGGGAACGGCCGGCGGCACGACTGTCCTCTCCACGCCGTACCATCTTGACTTGCGACGATTGTCAAGGGCTCGGGAAGGAATGACGACCACAGCCCTCCACTCCGACTCTGCACTCTCCTCGTCCCCGTGTCAGGCGCTCCTCTTTAGTCGACCTTTGTCTCTCCCCCCCGCCTCCCTCCGAATGGTACAGCCCGGGCGCTGGCCGCTCGCCAGGAGCCAGAGCCGGGCGCACGCGAGCTCGGCCCGGAGAAGGGGGGCGGACGGTGATTGGCTGCTCGCGGTTGCCGGAGCCCGAGCCTGCGTCTTTTGTCTGCCCTGCTCCAGCTGAGGAGCGGAGACGGCTGCGCGCCCCGAGCGGGCCAATCAGAAGGAAGCCGGCGCCGGCCGGTAAGGCGGCGATTGGTCGGACCTCAGTTACTAAGCGGGACAAAGGCAGAAGGGGAAAAGAAAAGAGGAGGAAGAGGTGGGGTTGTGGAGAAAGAATGAAGGCGCAAACGGCGGTTACTGACAGGCTGGGCGAACGCTCGGGGGCTCGAGCTGCCCGGAGACTGGCGGGGCTCCCGCTGTGGCTCGGTCCGCCCGGACTAGTGACGAGGGGGAGGACGGGCTGACGCTGGGCTCTTCTGCCTGGAGACTGGCCGCGGGGGAGGGGAGCGGTGGGAGCGGGGCGTGCTGTCACTTGGCTGGGCGCACACTCTTCAGCTCCATTGAAAGTCTCATAGTTCCTCCTCACAAACCTCTTCACCTTGCTGCGTTCGCCCGCCCCGACCTCTGTGTTCAATCGTCAGATACAGCGAAGGTCGCCATGCCTACTTGCATGATAGTACCTGTCCAGACAAGGTGCCCATCGCCCCCCGCCCCCGCAACTCCCTGCGGGGTTTCTGAACCTTGGGCCTTTCTTGGAGAGTCATTTTGCCCCTACTCTGCTTCCCACTGAAGGACTTTTGAACCCAGAGTAACTCAACGCTCAAGTAACTGCATCTCAGCAAGTCCTTCAGTTCTAGTACTCCTAAATATTTTCTGGAATTACAGTGAGTTTGTGATTTATGCGATAAATCACAGGTGTTGGACTCTCTCGCCAAAAAACTGCTACTCGTGTTTTCCTGACAGACCCCTTTCCACACATGCAGTCCCCTCCCTCCAGGCTTAAAGCTCCGAGACCAACTTCAATATAAAAATGCTGAACATTTCCGTGCATTGCAGAAATAGCTGATTAACTTGCCGGGGAACGCTGAGTAGCTAACCTGTGCCTGGAATTGCCGTCCTGCTCTACAATACAGTCTGAGGAGGCCAAAACCTGCAGTTTCCTCTCTACACCGGAGTAACAGAGCCCATTGTGTTTGAGTTGACAACCTGATTTAAACCCTAGCAAAACCTACCCTGAGTAGCTCTGTGTATTGATTAGCCTCTGGAAGAGTCACCACGTTTCATTCTCGTGAGGTGGTTCTGTTTGTCTTTAGAGTGTTTTGAGTTAGGCCAGCCTTGGTGACTCACGCCTTTCGTTCCAGCACTCTGGAGACAGAGGTAGGTGGATCTCTGAGTGTGAGGCCAGCCTGATCTACAGAGCAAGTTCCAGGACAGCCAGGGCTACTTAGTGAAACTGTCTCCAAAAAAAAAAAAAAAAAAAAAAAAGAAGTCCTGCATTGAGAAAGGCCCAAGAAACAGTCAAAATCAAAATGTGTACAGACTAGATACAAAGTAAGGAGGTAAAGAATCCAGAAAATACAAACAGGGTTAAGTTTTAAAGGAAACAAATTTCAAAATCACTCGAGAAGAATCCTCAAGATGCTTACTTCTATCTTGCCAGCTGAAATGTATTTCAAAAGCTAGAGCAGCTCTGGGGCAGGGCTCATTAATTTTAATCTCCTGAACTATTCCTTCAGGTAGAAGATGTTGGAAGATCAACTCTAATTTGTGGCTGACTTCCCAGCAGCCTCTGCTTCACCATATCTGAGTGCCAAAAGTACTCACATTTGATAACTCAAAAGGCAGAACAGTCGGTGAAGGGCAAGTTGGTGTATTTTGTTCACAGGTGTCCGTGCGCATTCCCAAAGGAAATGAAAGCGAAGGGACAAAAGTGTGGAAAAGATAACAGCAGCTGTTCCCTGGACCACTTTCAACGGGGAGTGATGAGGTTTCAGTTTCTAAAGTACAGAAGAATCACCCAGGCCTTCCCCATACCTGCGGTCTAGGGGGATGGAGTGACCAAGTAGCACAGAGGAAGACAAGTGCTCCAGGTTGATACATGGCATAAAGCAGGTGTGCCAGACAGGTTTATGTCAACCTGAAATGGCTGAAGACATCTAAGAGAAGGAACCAATTAAGAAAATGACTTCGACAGGCAGTGGTGGTGTAAGCCTTTATCCCCAGATCTTGGGGGGGGCAGAGTTTGAGGTCAGCCTGATCTACAGAACGAGTTCCAGTACAGCCAGGACTGTTATATAGAGAAACCTTGTCTCAGAAAACCAAAAAATAAAAAAAAGAAAGAAAAGAAAGGAAGCAAGGAAGCAAGGAAAGAGACAGGGTGGAAGAGAGAGAGGGAGAGAGAGAGAGATGCTTTCATAAGCTTTGTAGGCAAACCTGTAGTGTATTTTCTTAATTCGTGATTGATGTGGAAGGGCCCAGCCCATTGTTGGTGTTGCCATCTCTGGGCTGGTGGTCCTGGGTTCTATAGGAACCAGTCTGAGCAAACCAGGTTGAACAAGCCAGTAAGCACCACTCCTCCATGGGCTCTGCATCAGCTCTTGTCTCCAGGTTCCTGCCCTGCTTTAGTTCCTGCTCTCACTGTTTTTGATTATTAACTGATCTATGGAACTGTGAGTGAAATAAACCCTTTCCTCCCCAAGTTGCTTTTGATCATGCTGTTTTATCACAGCAATAGTAACCCTAAGACAGCAATGATTCAACCTTGCCACCAAGAACTGTATGGTTCAAAACTCTAACTTAATAGACTGTCGAATAGAATTCCAAGGAATGAGTGGCACAAGGGGCCATGGGAGATGTCCAGGAACAGTACATTTCCTTTAAGATGCTCAAATCAGTGTCCTACCGTGGTGGGAAGTGCCTATCACATGATGCTGGCTTTCTTTCAGTTGAGAAACAGAATCAGTGTTCCGATTGCTTGTCATCTAACTGCCTCTGGCTCTTTGGCGAAGAGAAAATGTTAGCTCTGGTGTCCTGGACCACTTCCATACTGGAGGATTATATTTGGCCTGAGTGTGGATTAAATTCAGCTTTAAGAGCTCAAACGCCTGGGTCACAACCTGCTACTTTGGGAGGTTTTTTTTTCTTCTTTTACCTCCCTCCTTTCTTTAATTTAAATTAGCCTTAGGTAAATCATAAAATCTATCTGCTTTTGTTTATATATTTAAAATAAAAGATTGCCATTGGATTTATGCAAGCTACTTAATTTATTGTGAAACACTCAGAATAAAAAAATGCCACTTAATAATTAAAATAGTAGCTTTCTAAACTTCAAATAGCTAGGATGCCCTTCTTTTTTTTCACCCTGGTATGGTTTTGTTATGAAACTATTCAAATATGCTCCATTCCCCCGCCCATATTTCAAAAATGGATGAAAATTTTCTTCTGTGCTCTGAATATAGTGTATGATCTCAGAGTTCTCTGTGGCAAAAGACTACCTGGAACTCAGCCAAAAGTTATTCATGATTAAAGGTGCCATCTGAACACAAAATATCTTTTTAAGCTTGGCAAAATGAAAGCGTACCTTTTTCCTGTGGTCATTGGCTTTAACATTAGGACTGACTTTAGCCTTTGAGGAAGAATTCCCCTGGCCTCACTTTCCTTCCCCCCTACCCCCATCACCTTCCCTTGACCATTTATCTCCTGAGACCCACTCCATGCAGCCAAATAAATTCACTTAATAAAAGGAAAGCAAAGAAAACACTCAAAATTATCAGCTACAGCTTCTAAGGCCTCCCAAAGTCACGTGCTTTTGGATGGAAGAGTTTCCCTTATATTGCAAAAAAAGCAACATTAGTAGATCTTCTAGAAAGATATTTCACCTGGGAATTGATAGACATCTCTTGAGATAGCTATGCCTAAAGTTCTGAATATCATCTCTTTTATATAGCATTTGCAATTTTTTTTTACTTCCCCCTCATCTTTTCTTAACACTTGGATAGTCATGATAGAGTTAATCATATCAGCCTAAGGCACCGAGAAACGATGACAGTAGATGAATGAGGGGGCTTTATAGAAATGGCACTTGTTCAAATGTTGATGAAGTCCTGGGCTTAGCGAGCTTATACCCATCAGCACATGATGGAGGTCTGCTCTGCCACATTCTCCCACCTTGGGTTCTCCTTCAGCTTTAAGGAACATAAAAGTACATCTCTCTGTAGCCTGACATGTCCATCTCTTTTCATATCTGTCCTTCTAGCAACACAGAGCCACCTGGATGATATGTACGCTGCTTCTACAAATGTCCCCTCCAACAAGGCAACAGATTTCAGCTTGGCTCTCACCAGGAGACGGAGCAAATGAGATCCAAACAATAGTCCAGGCTGTTTTGCTAGGGCAGGGCACAAACAGGGCGAGCAGCTGGTGAGCTCTGTTACCTCATTTAATCTCCATAACCCTGGGGAAGAGGGTTGCATTTTTATTCTCATTTTACAGATGAGGAAATTGAGACCCAATCAGTGAAGGAACTTAGTAACAAAGCTGACAGCAGAGCCCAGGTCTCCACCACAGGGTCACTGCCTTTTCTGTGAGATCACAGCCTCACCTCTTTATTCAGTGAGCAAATGTTTTTACCTAGAGATATAAAAATGAGTAAGGAAGAACCCCTAACATTGAGTTCTCCAGACTCATAGAGGAGGGCCAGCAAAGGAATAAACAATGGCAGGCATGGAAAGTGAGGTTGATAGGACCCTGTGGGAGCTTCAGAGAATACCCACCATAAAGTTATTTTCACTGCTACTCCATAACTGTAATTTCACTACTGTTATGAATCATAATGTAAATATCCCATATCCAGGATGTCTGATATGTGACCCCACGAAAGGATCATTCGACCCCCACAAAGGAGCTGTGTGTGACCCACAGGTTGAGAACTGCTGATGTAGACACATAAGCAAGTAAGGAGAGGTTTCCCAGGAGACATACTGTTTGGGACTGGATTTTTACAGACTTGAACTTTTTACATACATGGTTTAAATATGAGGTCTCTTTATTTCTCCGATACATACATTAATTTCAAGCCTGAAAGAGATTTGTTGAGGGGCTGGAGAGATGGCTTAGCAGTAAAAAGAGCACTGGCTACTCTTGCAGAAGATCAAGGTTCGATCCCCAGCACCCCATGGTGGGTCACAACTGTCTGTACCTCCAGTTTGAGGGGATCTGATGCCTTTTATGGCTTCCATGGGCACCAGGTGTGCACATGGTGCACAGACACACATACAGGCAAAGCACTCAAACACATAAAACAAATAGTTATAAAATATATCTTAAGTGTTGGGTGCGTGTCTTTAGTCCCAGTACTCAGGAGACAGTACAGAAACAGACAGATCTCTGAGTTTTTAGCCTAGCCTGGTCTAGGATAGTCAGATATATATCTTTTAAAACTTTTCATTGAAAAAGCTAACCCAGATTGCAGCTTGCCAGAATCCTTTAATTTTTGTTTTGTTTTGTTCTATATTGTTTACACAGGGTAAGGTCTCATGTAGCCCAGTTGACTTCCAATTTATGGTACGGCCAAGGATGACTTTGGACGTCTGACCTTTCACCTTTCACTTCCTCAATGCTGAGATGACAGACAGGTGCCACTATACCTGGTTGTAGTGCTGGGGACCAAACCCGGGACTTTCTACATACTACGAAAGTGTCCTACCCCTTGAGCTCTGTCCTCAGTCCCCAGACTCCTTCAATCTTAAATCATATTTAAATAGCTTCTTCCTAATCTTTGTGCCTTCTTTAGTCCACACAGCTAGAGTGATGGCACTAAGTAATAAATAAATCCCAAGATGTAGCCTAACGCAGGCAAATTCTGGGCTCAATCTCAGCACTGGGGAAAAACAAAACCAAACCTAAATGCCATTCCTTTACTTTAACTCAGGTGGTTTCTCTCGCCTTCTGGAAAATTGTTCTCTTAGCCTAGCATTCGGGCCTTTGATGCTCTAGCTCCCACCAACCTTTCTAGTCTCTTCTCACATAGTTCTTCCTGTCTTCTATCAATAATAGGCCTACTGTATAGGGAATTTCTCAAGGGTGGAGTACATGAACACTCTCAGCTACATAGTGAGTTCAAGGTCAGCCTGGACTAAATGAGAGAATTGACTATAGTGGAGTTCTTGCTGTTCTTGGAACAGTAAAAAGTTATCCTCCATATGATATACTGCATTATAAAGCAGTAAAGTTCCCTTTCTTTGCTATTATTCTTAACACCACAATGGTGGTGCATACCTTTAGTCCCAGCACTCGGGAGGCGGGGGCAGGTGGATCTCTGTGAGTTTGAGGCCAGCCTGGTCTACAGAGTGAGTTCCAGGATGGACTGGCTCCATAGCTACTGAGAAACCTTGTCTTGAAAAAAAAAAAAAGAAAGAAAAGAAAAGAAAACAAGGACTGTGTTCACAGCAGCCACTCTGCACAGCCTTGGGCTATATGTTAAAGCATGTGTTGTTAGACATACCTCACTCTCCAACATTCTTAAAATTTTCCTGGGGCTGAGAGATGGCTCAGCAGCTGAAAGCTTCAGCAACTCTTCCAGGGACTCCACCTTTGATTCCCAGCACCCACAGGGTGGCTCACAACTGACTGTAACTCTAGTTCCACGGGACCCGATGCTCTCTTCTGGCTTCTGTGAGCACCAGGCATGCACATGGTACACAGACATACATGCAGGAATAACATCCATAAAAACAAACTAATATTTTGTTTTCTTTCTTTGTGTGTGTGTGGTGTGGGCAGGTAGTTTTGAGACATGGCTTTTCTGTAATAGCCCTGGCTGTCCTGGAACTCACTTTGTAGACCAAGCTGGCCTCAAACTCATAGAGATCACCTGCCTCTGTATCCTGAGTGCTAGGATAAAAGGTGTGCACCATGACACCCAGCTTTAATTTATCTTTTAAGAGAGAAAGGGGAGAAGAAGGGAGGGGGGAAAGGAAGGAGGACACGAGAGAGAGAGAGAGAGAGAGAGAGAGAGAGAGAGAGAGAGAGAGAGAGAGAGAGAGAGCCTGCAGTGGTGGTGCAGGCCCTTAATCCCAGCACTTGGAGGCAGAGGCAGGAAGATGTCTGAGTTCAAGGACAGCCAAGACTACTCAGAGAAATTTAGTTTCAAAAATATTTTTTAAAAATAATAATTTTCTGTGGGTAGACAGCACATCCTCGAGTCATCCATGAGCACACTGAGTTGTCAGCACATGTTCTAACTACATTCTCCAAGGAGGTTCTAGAGCGTTCTGGGTTCAGATTACCCTAGTAATTCTTTCAGTAGCTCCTCAGCTGGTTCCTGGTGTATTTGAAAGGACGAAAAGAAAAAGAAGAAGAAAAGAAAAAGAGAAAAGGAGTGCAGTTCTTTGGTTACAGGAACCAGGAGAGACACAGTGACCTTCTCCCGCCGGCTGCCTCCAGGGTTTTCCCTGCAGACACTCAGTTCCGCCACCCTTCTATTTTATCAGCTGTGAATAGTTTGAAAAATTCCAAGCAGTTTGTAGGAAATTCAGGAAGTTCAGCAGCTAGAAAAGGAATTGGTTTCGTTTTTCAACCCAGCTCATTTCTGAAACACAACTCCATATAGGGCCTTAAAGTTAGCTCACTTCCTGCAGCCATTATTGCAGTATTCTGAGCCATTTGTACTTCATGCCACCTTCCTAGGATGTAACTGCACTATAACGCCACAGGTCTCAGATTCGGGATCCATTTTATATGTTTCATTGCTTGAGGATAAAATCAGCCCAGCCTTCTCACTGTGGACAATCCAAGTTTAAAAATGGCAGTGGCAGTTTTCTTGGCAGGCTTTGAGAAAATCTCAATTGGTGGCTACAGTAAGTGTATTAAACAAGCCTTTGCTATCTCTGCCGCAACCACTACAGGGCATTCATTGTCCTGGAGATCTGCGGAGGTGAGGTAGCTTCCAGGGCTGAACATTCGTCGTTGAGGGGGCGGGAAGAGGGTGGGAAGAGGGTGAGTGGTTTCTAGCATTTATTGCTCTTGCAGATTCCCAGCACCCAGTTGTAGCTCACAGCCATCTTCGATAGTAGTTATAGGGTATCTAGCGCCCTCTTCTGTCCAGGGATGTCCATGCTGAACATACAGGTGTGCTGTCAAAACATTTAAACACATAAAATTGAGTAAATAGCCGGGCGGTGGTGGCGCATGCCTTTCAATCCCAGCACTCAGGAGGCAGAGGCAGGCGGATCTTTGTGAGTTCGAGGCCAGCCTGGTCTACAAGAGCTAGTTGCAGGACAGGCTCCAAAGCTACAGAGAAACCTTGTCTTGAATAAAAATAAATAAAATTGAGTAAGTAAGCCTTTTTTTTTTCTAGACAGGGTTTCTCTGTGTAACAGTTCTGGCTATCCTGGCATAAACAAATCTAAATAAATAAATAAATAAAATCTTTTTTTTTAAAGACCTCTGAGTAAGAAAAAGTACAAACAAGGAATATAAAGTTTGCTTTTAAATTAATCCCAGCAGTTGGGAGGCAGAGGCAATCGGATCTCCGTGAGTTCAAAAACACCCTGATCTACAGATTGAGTTCCAGGACAGCCAGGGCTACACAGAGAAACCTTGTCTCAAAAAACTAACACACACACACACACACACACACACACACACACACAGAGAGAGAGAGAGAGAGAGAGAGAGAGAGAGGCCCAAAATGACAAGCTTTCATTTCAACATCAACTAAGCCCATCCTGTGACCCAATCCTGTGCAGAACACTCTGTAAGATACTGTTTGTCCTAAATAAGATAAGCCCACTATCTCATAAGAGAGTTATAAGAACAAGCAATAACAGTTTCCCTGACCCCTGTGCTTGCAAACTAATTTTCCCTGCAGCCCTAAAACCAGGCAAAATAGTGCATTTGTTGGGGCCTCTCCATCATCCCTCTCTAACAGTCTCACTCTCTCAGCCTCTCCCTGACCTCTGACTGCTGAGTCTTAACCTCATGATTCTGTTCTTGCGGAACTGACTGCAGGCTTTATTCCCCAGCCACAACTGAAACTCATCCCTTGGAGCATGTCTTCTTTTCCAAGACAATGGAGGAATTGAGCCCAGTATCCTAGCTTGCTATCGGGCTTTGTGGTTGCTGCTTCTGCAGTGTTCTCCTAGAATCCTGCAAATAAGAACCAGGCAATACCCATCTCACCCATGAATTGCTTCATTTCTGAAATGTTTAACTCAATAACAGACCACTATGACTTCTCTGTTTTATTTTGTTGGTGTTTTTTTTTTCTCATTTTTTTCAACCAAGTAGTATATTGGGGAGAATGATTACACCCTAATACCACTTCAGTCAGTTCTAAGCATCTACTAAGATTCTTAGATATAGAAGCTCTAATATGACCTTATTTGTAAAGAAGTCTTCAAAGGTATAATTAAAGATCTGGTGATGAGGTCATTTTAATTAAAAGTGGGCTCTAGACCCAATGACAAATATCCTTATAAGAAATGAAGAGCCAGGTGGTGGTGGCAAATTCCTTTAAGCCCAGCAGCACTCAGGTGGCAAAAGCCAGCAGATCTCTGAGTTAAAGGCCAGCCTGGTGTACAGAGTGAGTTCCAGATAACCATGGCTACACCGAGGGAAAAACAAAAAAGAAAAAGAGAAAGAAAGAAAGAGAGAAAGAGAGAGAGAAAGAAAAAAGAAAGAAAGAAAGGAGAGAGAGAGAGAGAGAGAGAGAGAGAGAGAGAGAGAGAGAGAGAGAGAGAGATGGATCTGAGCCATCCATGGAAGGCTGTTTGAAGACAATGGTAGGCACTAGAGCATCACAAGTACAAGCCAGAGAACACTAAGAATTACCAGATCCTAGAAGGGCGTGTAGTCTCCCCAGAGTCTCCAAAAAGAGCTAATCCTGCCAACATCTTGACTTTGAACCTTTGGACTTCTGCCCTCTAATGTTATGAAAGAATAAATCTCTATTGTTTTAAGTCAGCCAGTTGTGGTAATATACTACTGCAATCCTAGGAAAGTAACACCACAAATACCAGACCATCTTCGTCTTTTTTTTTTTTTAATGTTTTGAGACAAACTCTTACTTTGGAGCCCAAGATGGCCAACCCTAGAATTCTAGACTGGCCTCAAATTCACTGTAATCTTCCTGTATCAGTCTTCCAAGTGCTGGGATTGTAGGGATAAACCATCATATTCAACTCCATAATGTAATTTTCTTTTCATATTTTCCCATTTTATTCATTCGCTTATTTTAAAAAGGCTTTGTGATGTAGGAATGCTACCGTGCATCTTTAATCCCAGTACTGGGAATCAGAAGCAGGTGGATCTCTGTAAATTTAAGGGCAGCTTGGTCTAATCGAGTTCTACATAGTGATATCCTTGGGAGGGGCACTTTTATTGGAGAATGTTTTCACTTATTCTGTGATTCACTCCTTTCAAGGATCCTACTGGCTAGACCAGGCAGCCCAAAGAGCTTTGCTTATGGGTTATGGTCTGACAATGTGTAAAGACATTGTCCTAGGCTGGTGAGTCAAGTGTCTTAGTGTAGTGGATGCCTTCTAATATATCTGGTGGCTTCAGCATGACATTTCACTCCTCAACGTGTACAGGACTTTGCTCCTGGTCATAAGTGACCCCACCTGGGTCAAGTTAATTAGTGTTCCTTTCAAAAACATTTGGAAATAGCACCTCCCCAAATTAGACTCTCTAAAGATTTGGACCTGTGACGGAGTTAACGTCTGGAGTTGACTCTGGATATTGTTCACCCTAACAGTGAACTGCAAAGGAAACTGAAGAAGACTGGGCCTGGTGGTACAACCTGTATTCCCAGACACAGAGATCACAAGTTCCTAGGATACAGAGTGACTCCTGCCAGGTGGGGCCAGTGAGACCCTGTCCTAAAATTAAAAGTAAAAAGAAGGCTGGGAGGCAAGATCTTTAGAAGGTCAATACCATATCCGTCTACATAAAGAGTTCCAGACCAGTCAGAGATACAAAATGAGACCCTGTCTCCAAAAAAAAAAAAAAAAAAAAAAAAAGAGGGGGGGTGGCTGGGGATATAGTTCTGTGACAGAGTGACCCTCAACTCAAGGTTGATCTAACACACATAGGGCCCTGGGTCCAATCCCCAATAATGAATATGGAAGGAGGGAAGAAAGGAAAAAAGGAAGGAAGGAAGGAAGGAAGTAATCTGAACGGAACAGAGTTAAAGGGTGGGGTAAGCACAAGGGATAACCAGCTTCCTGAGTTGCTATGGTCTGAATATGACCGTTCCTCCAAAGTTCTCCTGCTGGCACCCAGTTTATAGTGGCACTATTCTCATAGCCAAATGATGGGCTCCACCTGGGTGCCTGTGATAATATCAACAGTCAGCTCAACTCCAGTCCCAGGAGGTCCCTGCCGTCCTCTGACTTCTTCGGGTGATGGCTAGACATGTGAAATACAAACAGACATGCGGGCTAATATTCATAAGCATAAAATAAAAATCAGTCCAAAAATTTAACTTTTTGAGACAAGGTCTCACTATGCAGCCCCCATTGGCCTCAAATTCACAGAGATCTGCCTGCCTCTGCCTTCCTGGTGCTGGTATTAAAGGCATATACCACTATGCCCAAGTTCCTAAAAAATTATTTTTTAGAAAAATGGATGGAATATATTATTATATTGTTAAGGGAAATAATCCAAAATCAGAAAGAAAAATATGAGGTTCCCCTCCCCTTTCTCATATGGAATATAGAGTCTTACAAAAAGACATGAAATTGCCGGGCGGTGGTGGCGCACGCCTTTAATCCCAGCCCTTGGGAGGCAGAGGCAGGCGGATCTCTGTGAGTTCAAGACCAGCCTGGTCTACAAGAGCTAGTTCCAGGACAGGCTCCAAAACCACAGAGAAACCCTGTCTCGAAAAACCAAAAAAAAAAAAAAATAAAAATAAAAAATAAAAAAAGACATGAAATTAAAAAGGGGGCTCTTTTGGAATAGGAAGGATACCAACAGGAGAGAAGGGAAAAAATAGAGTAAGGAGAGATGGATTTGACTGAGTATAGTATACTTGGTTTTTGTGGTTGTTGGGTTTTTTTTGTTTTTTTTTTTATTGATTTTTTTTTTCATTTATTTTACATGCCGACCACAGTTTCTCCTCCCTCCTTTCCTTCTGTTCCCTCCCTCCACCTCCCTTCTACCCCACTATCCTCCTCTGGTTCCTTTCAGGAATGGGCAGGCCTCCCATGGGTGTCAACAAAGCCTGGTACATCAAGTTGGGGCAGGAACAAGCTCCTCCCCTTGCATCAAGGTTGGGCGAGGTAATCCAGCCTGGAGAATGCATGCATTCCCCAAAGCCAGCTCAAGCTGCAGGGACAGGTCCTGATCTTACTGCTTGGAGCCCCAATAACAGGCTGATATACAACTCTCTCTCTCTCTCTCTCTCTCTCTCTCTCTCTCTCTCTCACACACACACACACACACACACACACACACACACACACACACAGAGCCTTGGTTAGTCCCATGCAGGCGCCCTAACTGGTCTAAATCAGTGCGCTCCCACGAGATCAGGTCACCTGTGTCTGTGGATTCCCCTGTTGTGACATTGACCCACATGGCTCAGTATAGTATATACTTGTATATATCATAATCAAACAAGCTCATGGGCTGGAAGCTTGATCCACAATGTAAAGGTACTGAGAGGGGTGGCACCTTTAAGAGTAAGGTACAGTGGAAGGGAATTGCATCACGGGGCACCACTCTGAGGGAGAGATGAAGGCCTATCTCCAGAGAGTTCATTAGGTCTCAAGGGATTAGACAGATTACCTTGAGTGTGGGTTGATACTTTGTGAGTACAGCTACCTCAGTTTACTGTTTTCTCTCTTGTAGGCTTGCTCCTCTCATACACACCTCCCCCATGCAATGCTCTCTGTCGTGTTATGGTCTACTATAAAGATCTCAGTAGACTAGTAGTTCTGTTATCTTTGATTTTTTTTTCAGTGGGCAGCAGTTATCGCAGAGACTCCTAACTGGTCAAAATTCTGAGAATAAGTGACCATTGAATGTTCAGTCCAAACTGGAACATCTGCATCACCCCTCCAAGGCTCAGGGAATATCACAGAAGTGGTTGCAAAAGGGATGTAAGATCCAGAGGAAGGGATGGGGTGTTGCAGAATGCTGTCTTCTGGGCATGCCTTGGCCATTGCACTCTTGAACTCTTGGCAGTCAGGACTACTAGAATAAGACCTGCACAAGCTTTGGCCGGTCAACATTCTGTCATGAAGATGGGAGGGGCACTTGAGGTCCCACCCTTCTTTAAGGATTTATGGGCAGTTAAGTGCTATTTGTAAAAAATGACTCATGAGGCCTCACCCCTCCCGGAGAGCCATAGGCCATTGGTGTTGCTGTGGTGGAAGACATAGTCACTTCAGTGATGCAGCCCACGCACCTATAAATAACCCCTCATCCTGCAAAAAACCCTAATCCACATCAGCAGACCTGAAAGTAGTAGAGGGGACTAGTTGAGGAGATTGGGGAGAGTGTAAGAGGGACAAGAGAGAATAATGAGAGATGAATGAGATCAAAATACATTATATACATGTCTGAGAATAACACAGTGAAACCCACTATCATGTATAATTAAAATATGCTAATTAAAAACTTTTAAAAATAGATTTTATCAGATGTGACTGACTGAACTTGAACGTATTAACCTTCTGGAACTTACCATGAGGCAAAGTAAATCTTCTATATAAAATGCCTATCCTTGGGTATGTTGTTATAGCAATATAATATTATGACGTCAGTTTAGATTAGAGCTACCTGACACCTAACTGAGTTCCTATAACACTGGTAGGGCCTGGGCCAAGAGTATTTGTGGAGACCCACATGCCATTTATAAAAATCCCTAAAAGGGTCTAAATAAAATACACCATTAAACTTTAAAAAAAAGTTAAGTCCCCATATCATATCAAATGCATCTTTATGAAAACCCAGAAGAGTAAGTTCAAATTTAAAATTCAAGGGTCCATGGAGTTCTGACACATGAAGAGCATGGCTTCATCCTGCACTGTAACCGTGCCCAAGTGCACATATCCAAACTCTTCCCCAGCCCTTACCAACAGCTTAGATCTAAAGGTGCTGACACCATGCTTGCTGTGCTCAGGAGAACACATCAAGGAGCAGGGTCTGTACAGTTCTGGAAACAAGCAGAAGCTTTGGGGTCAGCAAATTCCAGACACTGAGGGTGATCAAGAAGTGACCATTTGGGGTAAATAATTCCCTTTGTCCCAACAGATTTCTCATCCTAAGGAGAACAGTTGTCTCGGAATAGGGCCCAAACAACACCCATTAGGCACAGGGTCGAAATCAAGGCTGCATTTTTTCAGGTCTAACAGAAGCTGTTTATATAAATATTTATATAAAGTATGATCCAATTAGATTGTTACTTGCAATTCAAGAATCCCAAGGCCCCTGGCTTTACACTCTTGAACCACTGTCCAGTTTTTACTCTTTGTTCCCCAGTGGACTAGAGTAGTGCCTGGTTCAAGCCCTACCACCTACCAAATGTGCCAGAAGCAAGGAGGTGGCTTGTGCCATAGTTCTGCCATCTCTGAGAAATGTTTTCCATTAATCATTAGTCCTCTCCCCACTTCAGGATGCATGCTATATCTCTAGTTAGAGAGCTTGAACTCCATAGGTAGACCAAACCCTAAACTATTAACTTACTTTTGGAACTATATCCAATACCATATCAGAGTTCATGGGTTCTGCCTCCCATCTGGCTTGGAAGTCCTTCAAAATGGGAAAAATGCTCAGATATTATTAGGCAGCAAAGAATGTCAAATGTTCTCTATAATCTCATCAATCAGGTCTTGAAGCTGTCTCCCTTGGGGGAACTTCTGGTCCTCTTCCTTGGAAAGCCTTTAGTGTTTTCTCTGTACCTACACTTGCTTTGAGTCCTGTCTGTCACTCTTTAAACTCCACATTCATAGACTGACTAATGACACTGGACCATGCAGTCAAATGCCACCGTGAGCATGATGTCTAAGACAGACAGGAACTTCCTGCTAGACCTGCCTCACAGCTTGCCTCTCAGGAGCCTGTGAGTGTATCTGCTGAAGAGAATGCACCAGTGTGCTCCTGGTGTGCTCTGTGCTCCTGGTATGTTCTGTGCTCCCAGATGCCTGCATCAGTGTGCTCCTGGTGTGGTCTGTGCTCCTGGTATGGTCTGTGCTCCCAAATGCCCGCATCTGTGTGCTCCCAGATGCTCTGCAACAGGAAATGGGAAGACCACCCTAACCCAGTGGTTGGAGGTGAGCATGGGCAACACAGTAGCGACACCCTCTCTCTTTAAGAAAGAAATAGAGGAAGAAAGGAAGGGAAGGAAGGGAGAGAGAAGAAAAGGAAAGGGCAGGAGAAGAGAAGGGAAGGGAGAAGAGGGGAGAGAGTGGCAGCAGCAGAATGATCTACAGCGGCCAATTACCAGAAATCATCAGCTGGGCTTAGGAAGCATGAGAGTCAATAGGGTGTAACCTAGAACCTGACACATCTGCTTTCCCAGAGTTTGTGGTTTCCCAGTTGTAAGGAAGGCTACACCTTATAATCTGGTATACTTCTATAGACAAACATTTTTGCCACACAGTGGTGGTGTTTCTCTTTAATCCCAGCACTCAAGAGGCAGAAGCAGAAGGATCTCTGTAAATTCAAGGCCAGTCTGGTCTACAAAGTGAGTTCTAAGACAGCCAGAGCTGTTATATAAAGAAACCCTGCCTCAATAAAAGAGCAAACAAGCAAACAAACAAAACAGAACACTTCTTTTTTTTTCTTCATTTTTCTAATAGTATATTTTATAGTTTGGGTCTTAAGTGTCTCCCAAAAGTCCCTGTTTTAAAAGCTTGGTTCCCTCTTGGCATTACTTGGAGGAGTAGAAATATCAGAGGTAGAGTCTGGTGGGAGGTGTTGAGGTCACTGAAGGTGTGTCCCTGAGGGGACAGGGGACCAGTCCTTCCTCTGCCTTCCCCTTTTGTGTCCTTGTTATGAGTTGGGTGGTTTTGCTATGGTATGCTTTTCTCCCATGGTTGCTATCCAAAGCAAGAGTCCATTGATCATATCCTGGAACCCCCAGCTTTGAGCAAAAACTGACATCAGCGTTGAGTCAGAAACTGCTTGATAAAACCTAACTATGCGAGGACTTCCAAAATTGGGGATTTTTGGCAATGAGGGAACTGACTTCCTTCTGGGTCTTAAGCTTCTGATTTGGTACCTTGGATTGACCCCGACAATGTTAAATGCAAGGTTAGAACACCAAAGACTTTTAGGAGCTCATTAACGGTGTGATTACTTTTAATTTGCTGTGCTTGGTACATTGGAAGCAGTTACCTAGGGATCTTCTGGGCCTGGAGGTATAGCCCAGATATAGACTTCACACTTAGCATGCCTGCAACTGTGGGTTCAGTACCCAGAACTAGTAATACTAACAACATATACATCTTTTCTTTTCATAGCCTGTGTTTATGTCTTATGTGATATTTCATGTCATCAACTTTTATGGAGATTAAGTAAAATTGTTGAAGTTGTAAAGTGACACCTTCAAACTTGAGTCTTTCATAGGGCCCAATGTCACTGTCATTACCCAGACTTTAGTTATGACTAAAACCTAGTGTAAGCCAAATAAAAGGGTAGTCTCACTTCAGGAATAGAGTAGAGGTGCACAAACCATGTAGGATAGTTAATTTTGATTGTCATCTTAACACATCTGGGAAGAGGGAGCCTCAGTAGAAGAATTTCCCTAACATAGTGGTCTGTGTACATGTCTGTGGGTATTTCCTTAATTGGTAATTGATGTAGGAGGGCCCAGCCCACTGTGGGCAGGACCATCCCCAGGCAGGTAGGCATAGGCTATGTAAGGAAGATAGTTGAAGTTTTGAGTCAAGCCAGTAAGCAGCATTCCTCCATGGTTTCCAGTTCCTGCTTGAGCTTCTACCCCGGCTCCCCTCCTTAATGGTCTGTAACCTATACAATGAAATAAACCCTTTCTGCTGGCAATTTCCTGGCTGCCAGCCCTCTTTCCAGGATTCTCCTTCCACAAGACAAAGGTGAGCTCTTTTCCTGACTGGGGCCGCCTCTTGTGAGAGCTAAACATAGCTGAAGCTCCAAGCCCATCCTTTACCCTTTCCTCTGATGCGCTGCAACCTTGAATGCAACACCTGGAATCTCTTTTAGCTAGGAATCCTGCTTACCCACAACCTGCTTCAGTGTTTTGTTTATTTATTTGGGTTTGTGTGTGTGTGTGTGTGTGTGTGTGTGTGTGCTTTGTTTTGGCTTTTGTTTTTCAAGACAGGGTTTCTCTGTGTAGCTTTGATCGTCCTGAAACTTGCTCTGTAGACCAGGCTGGCCTAAACTCACAGAGATCCTTTGCCTCCTAAGTGCTGGTATTTAAGGCATGCACCAATACCCAGCTTCTCTCTCTCTCTCTCTTCTCTCTCTCCCATTCTATCTCTCTTTAAGATATGATCCCAGGCATTCCAAGCTATCCTGGAACTTGCTATGTAGCCAAAGTCGGCCTGAATTTCTGATCTTCCTGCTTCTGCCTCCTAAGTCCGAGATAATGAGCATACGCCACTACACCGTGTGTTGTTTTTAGTATGTGTATATGCATTTGTGTGTGTGTGCATATTTGTACACATGCCAATAGGGGCTAGATGTTGACGTTTATTGTGTTCCTATATTGCCCTCTACCTTACTTTTTGAAACAGTGTCTTTACCTGAACCTAGAGTTCACCAGTTCAACTAGACTATTGGGCCAGTGAGCTCTAAGACTCCACCTGTCTCTAGCTACTTATTTCCAGCACTGGGGTTATAAACTGTGCTACTGCACCCAGATTTTACATGGGTTCTGGAGTCCTCATGTTTGTGTAGCAAACACTTTACCACTTAAACCATCTCTCTATTCCCCAAGACGACTTTATGCAGTATCAGAGATTGAATCCATGCCTTCCTGTCTAGTAAGTAAACAGTCTAGCAACCAAGCCACACCACCCCCCTTGTGTTCTGTCTTTTAGTTTCTATTCTCATGCTTCTCTCTCCAGACCTTAAAGATCTACTCTTACATCCACTATTAGGGGCTAGAGAGATAGCCCATTGGTTAAGAGTGCTTATTGACCTATCAGAGGGCCAGAGTTCAGATCCAAACCTTCCACAAATGCCTATAACTCCAGATTCAAGGGACCTGCTAGACTCTACAGGCACCTGCACACGTACATATGCATACATGCATGCATACACACATATAAACGAAATAATAAAATTAAACATTTGAAACAATCCACTGAACTGGGCAGCAGTGGCGCACACCTTTAATCACAGCAGCACTCAGGAGGCAGAGGCAGTTTGATCTCTGAGTTCGAAGTCAGCCTGGTCTACAGAGTGAGTTCCAGGACAGCCAGGGCTACAAAATCCTTAATAGGCACCTACAATCACTTCTGTTGACTGATTTTGCCTTCTTTTCTATTAATTGCTTTTGTTTTGTTTTGTGTGTTTGTTTTTTGAGACAGGATTTTTCTGAGTAGCCCTGGCTATCCTGGAACTTGCTTTGTAGAGCAGGCTGGCCTCAGACTCAGAGATCTGCCTGCCCCTGCCTCCCAAGTGCTGGGATTAAAATCTTGTGCCTAGCTCTTTTTATTAACAATTTTAAGACCTTGTGTCTCACTGTGTTGACCAGCCTGGTTCTGAATTCCAGGTTTCAAGAGAACCTATGGTCTTAGCCCCCTGGGCAGCTGGGACTACAGGCAGGCACACAGCACATACTGAGTTTTCTTTACCCTGTGGTCTGACTGATCTTTGCTCCTCCTTTCCTGGTCTTTATTTTCAGCGATTAGGTTGTTTAGGCAACCACCCTGGCAGCTGGAACTTTCTCCCAGAACTTTATCTAGAACAGGTCTATACCCTGTGTTACACACAGGATCCAATGACTATCAACTGGGCCTCTGCCTACTGGACCTTCTGTCTCCATGAGAGTTTATTCAGGCCCAGTTCATATGTAGGTATATTTATCCTCACTCCCTGACAGAGCAGAGTACCCGGATAGCCCTGTGGTTATAAAGTCCCCCTTCCCTGGCTCTGTCAGAGCTTTCAACACTTAGCCAGCCAACCCCGAGACCTTGAAACTTCCCTCCGCCACAGAAGAGGCTCCTCCCTCACACTGCATACCTGGTGCTCATCACTCCCAGCTTCGGTAGAATGCCGGCAGCAAGGAATCTCTTTCCTCTTACTCAGAGTGACTTTTCCCCCAAATACCATCAACCTTTCAGGTCCTCCCAAGTCTCTAGGTTAGCTGAATGGCCTTTCCTCTCACCTGTCCTCAGCAATTAGACCAGTGTTGTCTGGGGCTACTATGTGCTTTTAGCATGCTGAACACATTCAAGAATCGGTCTTACACACCATCATGGGCTGGAGAGATGGCTTGGTGGTTAAGGACTCTGGTTGCCCTTCCAGATGACCTAAATTCCATCTCTAGCACCCACATGACTGCTCACAACTGTCTGTAACTGCATCCCCAGGGGGATCCAATGCCCTCTTCTGGCTTCTGTAAGCAATGCACAGATATATATATTCAGGCAAAACACGAATACACATACAGATTTTAAAAATTTTAATATCCTGCTAGAGATTGCTAATAAGTGTGTTCCTGAGCCTGGCTTTTGACCACCAGCCTGCACAGTGTCCTAATCCCAAATCCACCAAGGGTTCTGTCTTAGTATGTGTGTATGTGTGTGTGTGGTGTGTGTGTGTGTGTGTGTTTTGCCTGCAAGTATGTTTGTGTGGGGGAATCAGATCTCCTGGAAGAGGAGATACAGACAGCTATGAGTTGGCATGTGGGGGCTAAGAATTGAACCTGAGTTCTCTGGAAGATCAGTCAGTGCTCTTAACCATTGAGCCACCTCTCCAGCCCCTTAGCTAGGGTTTTATTGTTATGATGAAATACTACAATCATAGCAACTTTTTTTTTTTCTTTTTTTGGTGTTGAATTTTTTCGAGGCAGGTTTCTCTTGTAGCTCTGGCTGTTCTGGAACTTGCTCTACAGACCAGGCTGGCCTCGAACTCACAGAGATCCACCTGCCTCTGCCTTCAGACTGCTGGAATTAAAGGCGTGCGCCACCACTGCCCAGCTCCATGGCAACTCTTATAGAGGAAAACATTTCATTGAAGTGGGTGTACAGAGGTTTAGTCTTCAGTTTTTTATAAATCTTATAATTCATAAAGGCTACCGGAAGCCTACATCTATATCCATGTATAAATTTCCCAATATTATCTTGGTTATCGTCTTCAATATTAATTTGCTTTCTTTCTGGAGGTAGTAAGGAGTTTGTGGACCAAATATAATCTTTAACAGCCTCCAATAACACAGACAGGAGCTGAGAGATGACACCCCTTTAGAATATGGACCTTCAAGCAACTCAACACGGCCCATAACTCCAGCTCCAGATGATCCAACAGACTCCGCTGGCCTCTACAGGCACCTGCCTTCATGTGTATATATGTCAGCGCACACATACACACAACATAAAATAGGTATTTTTTTAAATTTCAGATAAAACTTCCAATATATAGCCTTCATATCCTTGGCCAATTTCCCTATAATTACTCAGACTGTTTAACATTTTTCTAAACCAAAGTTATTCCAGCACAAACAAAACTCTCCCTGCTTGTAAGAATGAACTCTCCAGGGATTCTGAAGTCAAGACTGAGTCCTGCAGTGATTGGTCTTCTTGCAGCTCTACAACATTTCACCTTCTGTAGCAAAAGCCCCAAGGAGCCTTCCCATCTGGAAGTGACCACACACAGTCAATGATGCTGACTTCCTTCTGTCTTGATGGGACTGGAAAGTGCCTCTTTACGGTGAGTGTAACTAGAACTGCTGTCCTGATACTACCTAACTTCCTCTCTCATTCCCATTGTGTTACTTTCTCAGGAGCTGGGTTACTCAGACTTCTCCATTCCCTGTTTTGCTGTTTTTCTATTTGTTTGTTTGATAAAACTACACATGGGAGCTAAGAAGGAAGAATGAGGGATGACGTACTGCCCTCTAGAGAGTGTATTATGGCCACTGCCCAATTATCTCATTCCACATCTGTCTTTCTTTGTAGACTACAAACTCCTCAGATACCACAGGGTGACATTTTATTAGCCTCCTAGGCATTGGTCACTGAAGTACAGCAAAGACATAGGAAAAGTTATCAGCTGGAGACAGTTGGTGAGAACTAAAGGAAGGGAAGAAACTCCCCTTGGAGAGCATAGAAAAAGTGATACGTAGAGCTTGGTCTTGACAGATAAAAGTAAGAATTCACAAGGCAAGTCAAACATGATAGTGCCTACCTGTAACCACAGCAATCAGGAGGCTGAGGCATGAGGACTAAATTCAAGGCCAGCCTGGGGCACAGAGTAAGATCCTGTCTGAAAGGAAAATAAAAGAAAGAATGAAGGAAAACAGAAAATTTACCAGACAAAAGAAAGAACAGAAGCCAAGCTACTATAAAATATTCAAGCTGAGCATAGTGATATACACTTGTAATCATTCAAGAGAGCAGGCCTGATGGCATGAGCCTGTGTCAGCCTGAGAGACACAGAAAGACCATGTCTAAAGAAGCCAGAACGAAAGAAAGAGAACAGAGTGTCAAGACAGAAACTCCTTTTTCCTTTCATATAGCAGTCCGGAAGTAGGCAGGCAGTCCGTATCAGATAGGAAACTTGCTCTATATGCCCTGCCAAGATTATTTTATTTATTTTGACAAGGTCTCTCTTTGTAACCCTGGTTATTCAGGAACCAGACTGGCCTCAGAGTTATACAGATCCTCTGCCCTTGCCTCCAGAGTGCTAGAATTAAAAGTGTGCACCACTGTGCCAAGCTACAGAACTAATTGTATTACTGAAAAGAGAGGAGAGAACGGCCATAGCCATAAATTCCAGCTTGAGGGGACAATCTGCACAAAACTCATTCATATAAAAGGAGAACAGCTTGTTTGAAGAACAAAAAAAGTTCACGTTTGTCTAAAAAGTAGAATGTAAGCAGCTGAGAGCGCCAGCAAATGTGGAGAGACGAGAGGAGGCCTCATCAGAAAGATTCCTCTGTGTCTCCCATCTCACCTCTTTCTAGCCAGTCTCTTCCACACACAGTCATCCTCCTGCCTCTGCTTCTTCCATCAGCGAACAGGATCAGTGAGCCTGGGGACCGTTATATATCCCTCTACCTAGGATGCTCCTTTCCCAGTGTCTTTATCTACCCTTCCCTTCCGTTGAGACCCAGTTCAAATGTCATCTCCTCAGAGTGGTACTCTCTCACATTGCCAGGCAAAGCAATGCACTCCACAACTCTTACCATGGGATCCTACTTTTCTAAAGATGGTTTTGATTTATGTGTGTGAATGTTTCTCCTGCATGTATTTGTGTGCACCGTGTTCCTGCCTGGTGCCCTCGGAGTCCAGAAGAGGGTATCAGAGCCCCTGAAACTGGAATTACAGACAGTTGTGGACTATCCACCATGTAAGATCTGGAACTGAACCCAAATCCTCTAAGAACGCAGCAAGTGCTTTTAACCACTGAACCTTTTCTCCAACCTTGCAGTACACTATTTTTTAATTTATGTGTATTGTGTTATGGTATGTGCATATATAATATGAATGTGCATATAAATGTGAAGATGAACATGCATATGTGTGCATGTATGTGGAGGCCAAAGGCCAGTCAATGTCAGCTGTCTTGTTTTCTATCTTCTTTTTGTTGTTGTTTTTTGTTTGTTTTTTGTATTTTAAGATAGGGTTTCTCGTAGCTTTAGAGCCTGTCCTGGAACTAGCTCTTGTAGACCAGGCTGGCCTTGAACTCACAGAGATCCATCTGCCTCCTGCCCCTTGGGTGTTGAGAATAAAGGTATGCACCACCATGCCCGGTCCTATCCATCTTTTGTTGTTTTAGATTTATTTTGTGTGTATGAATATTTTGCCTACATCTATGTGTGTGTGCCATGTGCATGCCTGGTACCTTTAACCACTAAACAATCTCTCCAGCCCCCAAAGACAACTTTCTGGAGTTGGATTTCTCTTTCCACTGTGTGAATGACGAGGGCTGAACTTAAAGACTTAGCAGCCAATGCCCTCACCTGCTGAGCTATTTCCTGAGCAGTCTTTTTGCTGCTGTACAGCAGAGTACTCCAGGCTAGCTGACTCTTGAGCGTCCCAGCACTGTGGCTCACAGCTGTCTGCACCTCCAGTTCTAGGGTATTTGACACCCTCTTCTGGCCTCCTCGGGCAGAAGGCAGGCAAGCGGTGTACAAGTGGTATACATGCAGGCAAAATACTCATACACATAAAATAGTTTTCAGCTGGACTGTGGTGGTACATGCCTTTAATCCCAGCACTTGGAGACAGAGGCAGATGGAATCTCTATGAGTTCCAGGACAGCCAGGACTGTTTCACAGAGAAACCCTGTCTCAAACAAGACAAAAATTTTTAACTTCATTTTGTTTAATTTTTTAAAATTTGTTTATATATACATTTGTGTGAACTTGAGTGCCACACTAGGCATGTGGAGGTCAAAGAATGATTTGTAGGAGTAGATTTTTCTCCTTCTACCATGTAGGTCCCAGGGATTGAACTCAGGTCATCAGGCTTTGAGGCAAGTGCTTTTACCAGATGACCTATCTTAATAGACCCTATTGGCTTCTGGTTTCAAGACTGATTTTCATGTAGCACAAACTGGCCTGGAACTTAGTATGTAGCCAAGAATGACCTTGAATTCCTGATCTTCCTGCCTCCACTTTTTTTTGCCGGGGTTTTCTGTGTAGCTCTGGCTGCCTGGAACTCACTAAGTAGCTGGACTCAAACTCACAGAGATGCACCTGCCTTTGCCTCCCAGCTGCAAGTTATGTCTTTATCAGTGTGTATATGTGTGTACATGATGGTGGGGTGTGTGTGGAAGCCACAAGAGAACACTGGAGTTGGTTCTCTCCTTTCTTCCCAACAAGGGTTCTGAGGATGGATTTTGGTCATGAGGCTTGCTCAGCAAGTCTCTTTGCCTACTGATCCATCTCATTGGCCCTGCTTCATACTCTTGATAATGTGCTCGCCGTGCCAGAGAACTTACTATTGCACTCGTCCCCCACTAAAAAAAAAATCTCTTGGATATTTTCTTTACAATGAGAGATTTAGACAGTGTACTGGATAGTTTTAGGCCAAATGACACAAGCTAAAACCCATCTGAAAGAAGAGAGCTTCAGTTGAGAAAATGCTCCATGTAATAGGGATGAAAGCAAACCTGTACGACATTTTCTTGCTGGTTTTGTTATTTATGTTGTTATTGTTTTTCCCAAGACAGGATCTTACTACATAGCTCTGGCTGTCCTGGAACTCACTCTGTAAAGCAGGTTGGCTTCGAACTCAGAGATCCACCTGCCTCTGAATCCTGAGTACTAGAATTAGAAGGCATGTACCACCACACCCATCCATATTTTCTTAATTAGTGATTGATGGGGAAGGGCCCAGCCTATTGTAGGTGGTGCCATCACTGGCCTGGTGGTCCTGGCCTCTATTAAGAAAGCAAGCTGAGGCTGGGCAATGGTGGCGCACGCCTTTAATCCCAGCACTCGGGAGGCAGAGGCAGGCGGATCTCTGTGAGTTCGAGACCAGCCTGGTCTACAGAGCTAGTTCCAGGACAGGCTCCAAAGCCACAGAGAAACCCTGTCTTGAAAAACCAAAAAAAAAAGAAAGAAAGAAAGAAAGAAAGAAAGAAAGAAAGAAAGAAAGAAAGAAAGAAAGAAAGAAAGAAAGAAAGAAAGCTGAGCTGGGTGGTGGTGGCACACACCTTTAATCCCAGCGTTCTGGAGACAGAGGCAGGAGAATCTCTGTGAGTTAGAGGTCAGCCTAATCTACAGAGTGAATTCCAGGATGGCCAGGGCTGTTAAACAGAGAAACCCTGTCTCAGGGGCGGAAAAAAGGCAGATTGAGCATGAGGAGCAAGGCAGTAAGCACCTCTCCTCCATGGCCTCTGCACCAACCAGCTCCTGCTCGCTGAGTTCCTATCCTGACTGTCTTCAATGACAAACTGTGATGTGGAAATGTAAACCCTCTCCTCTCTAAGTTGCCTTCGGTCATGGTGTTTCATCCCGGCAATAGCAACTCTAACTAAGACAGAGTGGAATTTGATAAAGGATAGAACATAGAGCAGTGGGACAGCACAGAGACCCCAGAATGTTTTGCCTTCGTGTAGGTGTGTGCACCATGTGTGCACTTGGTGCCGGTGAAAGGTCAGAAGAAGGTGTCTGGGCTCCTGTAGTTATGGGTGGTTCTGAACCAACATGTGTTGAAAATCAAAGCCCAGTCTTCTGCAAAACAAGTGCTCCTGACTGCTCAGCATATCTCCAGGCCCTGCTTCCTGTTCTGTTCTGTTCTGTTGTTGAGAGGTCCCATTCTCAGTTCAGGTTGACCTGAAACTCACTGACTTTGGGCTTCTGGTGATCCTCCTACCTCAGCCTCCAGAGAACTGGGATTGTAAGCATGAGCCATCTTGCTGGCTGTCTTTGATTAGTGTTTTATTTATTAGTGTTGTTATTTTAAAAATAAGCAATAGCAAGAATTCGTTGCTTGCTCTATTGCAGTGTGAAGATTTCCTCTGTGGAAAAAGGAATCACATGTGACATTTCTGCTCAGGAAGAATCTCATTCTGTCTCCTGGAACAGAGACTACCCTGCGGAGGACACATTTGTGGTGAGGCAGTGATTACTCCATGCACCTGCCATCAGATCAGTAACAGGGTCTGACTGGGTCTCTGAGCTGCGACTGCCCCTGGACTGAATGGGGCATTTATCACACTGTTATAGATAGGTCAGCTGACCATCATGCACAGGATCCAAGAGCCTATCAATTAGCTCCTGTTCATTCATTAGCCCTTGTCCAAACACGCGAACACTCTGGCCCCAGTACTGCAGCTCCGTTATCAGTGTCCCCCAGCCTCTGGAACTGCGATAAGGCATGAGCTTGATAAGGCACCAGCTTGCCACCTCCTTCCATCCCTCATCTCCACTCGGACAAGCTGTCAGCTAACTAGCCAGTGGAAATAAAAATGCCTGTGAAGCTGAAGAAAATCTCGGCTAGGCTATTGTGACAAGCTCCTGGGCCTCCTCCCGGTGTACTTCCATCCCGAAGTCTGCCCACAAGACTCCCCTTCAGTCTCTCAATCAGAAAACTACACAAGGGACCAGTGAGGTGGCTCAGCAAGTGAGGTACTTGCCACCAAGCTTGGCCATCTGAGTTTGATACCCAGGACCTACATGGTGGCTAGAGAAACAACTTTTGCAAATTGTCCTCTGTCCTTCACTTGTGCTGGGACACATGTGTGCTAGCACAGAAACACACACAACCAATAGATAAATAGTGTAATAAAAAATTAAGCAACTTCTTTGAAAGGAAAGAGAAAGGAAAAACTCACAAGAAGAGCCTGTGTGGCCACCCATCTGGAAGGCGGGGTCTCTCGGTAGGTGATTCAGATTCACTGAGTTTGACTCAGAAATCCTAAAACTTGAGGAATCTGGGAAGAATTTCCTCTTTGAAAGGAACAAATAGTTTAATAGATTCAGTACTCCCCCAAATTATCAAATTGTGGAGGATCTTTGATTTCTTTTTGGAGGTAAACAGATTATTGATAATGTCATCCAGCTTTTGAAATGATTACGTGGGAACTGTCCTCTTTCCCGTGGCAAGTTCACAGACATTCCCAGCACGGATGCTCAGTCCTCCATCAGTCCAAGTCCTGAAAGCCTTAAGAAATCTCTTCAGAAAGCTGATCCCCAAAGGGAAGCATGAGAGATAAAATAGTCCAAACTGCAGAAATGTCCTGCAGTGCTGCCCAATGTCAAAACAGGAAGGTGTCCGAAACAACTTCCTGTCCTTCCTGTCCACCTGCCCTCTCTTATTATAGGGTATGTCTGTGAGGTACAATTGAAAATAACTGACCTCGGTCTCAAAGCCCAGTTTCATCCGGCAACATTTGGTCAATTCCTCTCTTATCCCTGAGGATCTATAGAGAGCAGCCGCAGCATCCTCTTTTCCCTACATCCCTGTTATCTTCTCCGTTTGTGTTCCTAGGGCGTCATCAGTAGTCAGTCAGCTCTTACGGGTTCCTGGCTTGTCCCACTCCACTCCTACCCCTACCCCAACCCCAACCTGGCTGCAGCCTAATTATGAAGACATAATGATGACTCTATTGCTTCTTGCCCGAAAGTGTTTGGTAGCACTAACAGAGTAAACCCAAATTGCCTAACTTCACAGTCGAGCCCATGATGACCTCCCAGGCTGTTCCCCTTTCTCCCGCTGTGACTTGGGCTTGTGGGTGCGTGTCTGTGCCTAGCTCACACCATTTCCTTCCTCCTGCATACATGGAAAGCCTTTCCTCAGAGATGGAGAGAGGGTTCATGGTCAGCAGCACTGGCTGCTCTTCCAGATGACCCGGGGTCAGTTGTTTTAAATAAGCCTTTCCTCAGAGGTCTGTCTAGTTGCGACCAATTTTAGCAAGCTCACCACTGAGCTCCCAGGTCGTTTCGCTTGTTGTTCCCTTGGGCCTACTCTGCTTTAGATGGTGACTGTTGATGCACAGATTTTTTTTTTCTTCTGCAGACAATGGACATTTTAAGAACATTCTGCTGCTGGGGTGGCACGTATTTTAGTCCCAGCACTCAGGAGGCAGAGGCAGGCAGATTTCTGAGTTTGAGCCAAGCCTGGTCTACAGAATGAGTTCCAGGACAGCCAGGGCTACACAGAGAAATCTTGTTTCGAAAAACAAACAAACAAACAAGCAAAGAATGTTCTAGCCAAGTGTGGCAGCACAGTACTCGAGGAGGCAGAAACAGGCAGATCTCTGTGAGTTCAAGGCCAACCTGATTTACACCACAGTAAGTTCACACCAGCTAGGGCTACATAGTAAGACCCTGTCTCAAAGCAGGCGATAAAAAAATAGGAACCCTTTTTAGTCTTTGATATGTAATTCCACTTCCAGAAAAAGTAGAAAATAATTCAAAATATAAACAAAGATATATGCACACAGATTTTCATCATTGTATTAAATTTTTCCGTGTATGTGTGTGTGCATGTACCATAATCTGTGTGGGAGTCAGAGGACAGCTTTGTAGAAATATTTTCTCACACCCTGCGGGTTCTGGAGATGGACCACGTCATCAGGCAAGTGCCTTTATCTGATAAACCATCTTGTCAATCACCATTTAAATTAAGATTTATTTTTAGGGCTGGAGAGATGGTTCACTGGTTAAAAGCACTGGCTGTTCTTCCAGAGGTCCTGAATTCAATTCCCAGCAACCACACTGTGGCTCACAACCACCTCTAATGAGATCTGGTGCCCTCTTCTGGCATTCAGGCATTTATGCAGGCAGAATAATGTATATATAATAAATAAATCTTTTTTAAAGAAGATTTATTTTTAGTTTATGTGTTTTGTAGTTGTTTGATGTTTGGTGGTGGTTTGCTGGGTTTTAGTTTGTTTTGGAACTCACTATGTAGATGAGGCTGGCCTTCAGTTCATGTGGTTTTGCCTGCCTCTACTTCCGCAGTGCTGGGTTTAAAGGATGCAACCACATCTACCGGTGCATGAGTGTTTTGCCTGCCTGTATATAATACAGTACCCATCACATGCATGCAGTGCCTACAGAGACCAGAAGAGAGCATCAGATTCCCTGGAACTGGAGTCACAGATACTTGTGAGCTGTCACGTGGGTGCTGGGAACCTAAACCCAGTCCTGCAAAAACATTACATGCTCGGGCTGGAGAGATGGCTCAGAGGTAAGAGCATTGCCTGTTCTTCCAAAGGTCCTGAGTTCAATTCCCAGCAACCACATGGTGGCTCACAACCATCTGTAATGAGGTCTAGTGCCCTCTTCTGGCCTGCAGGCATACACACAGACAGAATATTGTATACATAATAAATAAATAAATAAATATTAAAAAAATTACATGCTTGTAAGTGCTGCGCCATCTATGTAGCCATAACATTTTTAAAGAAGGTTGTTATTTATTTGGGGAAGGGGTCATGGGTTTGCTGTGGCACACGTGGTCAGAAGACTGCAGGAGGCAGTTCTTGCCTTTCTGTTTTTGCCACTACAATTGTATATGTTAGCTTCCTATTGAGTCTCCTGTCTTTACCTCCCATCTATCCATATGAGTCCTAGGACTATAGATCTGCACCACTGAATCCAGTTTTCTTAGGTTCTAGGGATCAAACTTAGGTCATCAGGCTTGCAAGGTAATCAGTCTCACCAGGATAAATTTTGTTTTTTTGTTGTTTTTGTTTCCTTTGTTGTTGTTTTGTTTTTCAAGACAGGTTTTCCCTGTGTGACAGTCCTGGCTGTCCTAGAACTAGCTCTTGTAGACCAGGCTGACCTCAAACTCACAGAGATCTGCCTGTCTCAGCTTCCCAAGTGCTGGGATTGAGGGTGTGCGCCACCATCACTTGGCCCAACATTATCTTTTGAAGGGTACTCTTTGTATAATTTTTTTGCTTCCTTTTATTTTCTAGTTTCCTCATCAATTAACTGACATTGCTTAGAATCTTTGGGTATATAAATATATACACACACTTTTACATAGACATAAACATATATATACATACACACGCACACATAAATATATATATGTCATGTAAAGGTGTGTGTGTCTCTGGAGGCTCCCATTGAGTGTCTTCCTCAATCCTCTCCATCTTATTTTTTGAAACAGGGTCCCTCACTAAACCTGATGCTCACCAGGTTTAGTTGGCTGGTCTGAGAGCTCAAGGGAGCCTTTTGTCTCCTCTTCTCCAGCATATGCCACCATGTCCGTCTTTATGTGGATACTGGGAATACAAACCCAGGTTTATACTTGCCTAGCAACATTTTACTAACTGAGCTATCTTCCCAGAACAGGATTTTGTCTTTTTTTTTTTTTTATGTGTATAGCTGTTTTCCCTACACATATATCTGTGCATGCCTCGCATGCCTGGTGCCCTCAGAGACTACAAGGGAACTGGAGCTAAATATGGTTGTGAGCTGCCATGTGGGTGCTGAGATTCAAACCCAAGCAGCCAGTGCTCTTATCCTGTGAGTCATCTTTTCAACACAAACCCAAAAGTGTAGTCATCCTTATTAGCTACTAAAAATGTGGAGATTCCTATATTATAGCAGTCTGTCCTCAGCCATGTGGACTTGGATAAAATAATGGTGGCAGATGAAAAGTTAGCAAACCTCTCTCACTCCCTTCCTCCCTCTCCTCCTCCCTCCCTCCCTCCCTCTTTCCTTCCGTCTCTCTCCTTCCCTTATTTCTTGTCTTTTCTTTTGCTAAAATAGGACACATACTGGCCTTTACATTGATATTTTCCTGCCTCAGCCTTCTGAATAAGTGGAATTGCAAGCATATTCCAATGTCCTAGACTTAGATTAGCAGTGTGTGTATGTCTTTGTGTATGTATACATGAGCACCTTCACCTGTGTGTCCATGCAAGGCCAGAGGTCAGTTTCAGTTATACTTCAGAACAGAACAACCATGCAGTGTTGTAGAATAATCTTTGTGTCCACTGTAAAGATGTGTCTGTGCCAAAGCATATTCTGATTGGTTTAATAAAGAGCTGAATGACCAATAGCTAGGCAGGATTCTGGGCAGAGGAAGAGGAAGAAGAGATGACTCTAGGCACGGGAGAGACACCAGAGGACACAGAGATGAAACAGGAGGTATGAGATGGAAGCGAGGTAAAACACCACAAGGCTGCACCCTGGCATCTTTTTCTTTCTTCTCCCAAGCCTAATTTCTCCTCCTCCTTACTCTAGTGCAAGGAATACCTAAACTTCCTCCTTTGCTATTGAACATTCAACTTTTTATTAGACCAATCAGGTGCCTTAGGCAGGCAAGGTTAAAAAAGCAACACATCTCCACATAATTAACAAATACAACACATCTTTGCATAGTTAAACAAATATTCCACAACATTTCTTCATTTTTGTCTAAATAAAAGTTTTAGCTTTAACATACACTATATACAATAAGAACAATTATCAAGTAAGAATTACATTTACAATATCCAATCCATTTGCATTTGGCAAATTCAGAGAAAACAGTCCATTAACTATCCTATTTTGGTGAGTCCAAAGTTGTATAGCTAGTTTACTTTCTGCCCTAATTTGTGCTGTGGAACAGTGGTCTGTACCATCACTTGTATTTTAAATAAACGGTGATTGGCCAGTAGCCAGGCAGGAAGTATAGGTGGGGTGACCAGGCAGGAAGTAGAGGCAGGAGAATTCTGGGAAGAGGGAAATTTCAGTCTGCAGTCATGACCCAGACACAGAGGAAGCAAGATGTGACTGCCTCACTGAAAAATGTACCAAGCCACGTGGCTAACACTGATGGGGGAAGGTAATTGGTTAATTATAATAAACCAACTGCTTAGCCTCATAGCTTAGAACATAGGTGGGTGGAATAAACAGAATAGGATGCTGGGCGGAAGAGGAAGTGAGGTCAGACTCTGCTCTGCTTCCGGAGAGACCCGACAGCTCTGCTGGAGCAGAGACGCCATGCTCCGATCTCCCTGGCAGATGCACGCAATGAAGCTCCTCCGAGTAGGCTAGAATCTTCCCGGTAAGCGCACCTTCGGGTGCTTACAAACAATCATTAGAAATGGGCTAGTCCAGGTGCGAGAATTAGCCTGTAAGGGCTAGAGATCATGGGCCAAGCAGTTCTTAAATGAATAGTTTGTGTGTTGTTATTTCGGGCATGAGCTAGTCAAGCGGCCGGGGTGTTGGGGATGCAGCCCTGCCGCTCCTTATTTCAACAGATGGCGCCCAGACGTGTGGACAACTGAATCCACAGA
>NW_026068250.1:146789-149105 GCF_014885135.2 Alexandromys fortis | reverse complement strand
TTTTTTGTTTAAACAGAAAAAGGGGAAATGATGGGGGAAGGTAATTGGTTAATTATAATAAACCAACTGCTTACCTCATAGCTTAGAACATAGGTGGGTGGAATAAACAGAATAGGATGCTGGGCGGAAGAGGAAGTGAGGTCAGACTCTGCTCTGCTTCCGGAGAGACCCGACAGCTCTGCTGGAGCAGAGACGCCATGCTCCGATCTCCCTGGCAGATGCACGCAATGAAGCTCCTCCGAGTAGGCTAGAATCTTCCCGGTAAGCGCACCTTCGGGTGCTTACAAACAATCATTAGAAATGGGCTAGTCCAGGTGCGAGAATTAGCCTGTAAGGGCTAGAGATCATGGGCCAAGCAGTTCTTAAATGAATAGTTTGTGTGTTGTTATTTCGGGCATGAGCTAGTCAAGCGGCCGGGGTGTTGGGGATGCAGCCCCGCCGCTCCTTATTTCAACATAACACAGACCAGAATTGTGGTCTAATATAAGTTTATAAGAATTATTAAGAAGCCTGAGCTACTAGGTCAATCAGTTTATAACTAATGTAGACCTCTGTGTATTTCTTTGGGACTAAACGACTGCAGGACCAGGTGGGACAGAAACCTCTGTCAACAAACTTGTATTACCAACACAGAATTATCTTTTTTAGATTTCAAAACATTTCCTTAGACAGTTTTAACTTTTATGTTTCTCAACCTTATAAACTACATTTCTTTATGTAAGTTTCTTTTTTGAATTTGGTAACAAAGAAAACATAGGCCGGGCGGTAGTGGCGCACACCTTTAATCCCAGCACTTGGGAGGCAGAGGCAGGTGGATCTTTGTGAGTTCAAGGCCAGCCTGGTCTACAAGAGCTAGTGTTCCAGGACAGGCTCCAAAGCTACAGAGAAACCCTGTCTCAAAAAAACCAAAAAGGAAAAGAAAAAAAAAAGAAAATATTTTAAAAGTCTTCTACTGTAATTCTTACTTCACAGGGACAATAGCCTGCTGGCAGATTAATCCAGCTACTTGGAATTTCATAGGCCTATCTTCTTTGATCCATTATGTTATACCAGAAAATTTGCTAGCTTCAAATGCAAGGCAATCTGAAGAAGAGGTTGGAATTCCCCCAACTCAGCAGTTTTTCAGCTGTGTGTGAAAAGCACGATTCTACTGGTGGAGCTTAGGCAACTTAGAAAGATGCTTGAGAACATAAATTCTTTGGGGAGAAGAGGGAGATTTTCTCACCAAACAGGCAACATCCACTCCTCACAAAGAAGAGCATTTCCTGCCCACCCAGGATGGAGCTCGGATGAGGTGTGGGCTCTGGGCCTGACAAACGCTGGTTCCTCTCCCTAAGCCAAGGTGCTAATTCAGGTGTCCCATCTGTCCTGGTTAGCCCAGCCAGTGTCAGGATATGCTTGGCATTCAGATCGCCTAAAATAAAATCTCAATTATGTAAAAGGAATCTTTAACCTGAAGTGTTTTCCATACCCAGCATACAAAGGAAGTGAAGTTGAAGTATGGTGGTGCATGCATACCACGGACGGCTTCTTGGACGGCCGAGGCAAAGGATGACTGCTTGACTTGGGAGCTTCGGGCTAGCCTAGGCAGTGTAAGAAAGCCATGGGTTGAAAACCAAAGCCTTGGCCAAACACAGGAAAAGAAAGAAGAGAAGAGACTAGAGCAGGAAGCAAGGGTCTGAATCCTATCCACTAAACCTCCAGCCAAGGCTGTTCATTTCTGTCCATTTCTTCTTGCACCCACGCCCCATGCAACGAATAACGAACGAGTCTATCTTCGTGCACTCTCCTTAATTTACTGGAGCAACCGATTTCTTCCCTTTGTTCGGTCATTTGCTTTTTAAAAATTGGAATCCAAAGCCGGGTGGTGGTGGCGCACGCCTTTAATCCCAGCACTCAGGAGGTAGAGGCAGGTGGGTCTTTGTGAGTTTGAGGCCAGCGTGGTCTATAGAGCTAGTTCCAGGACAGACTGCAAAGATACACAGAGAAACCTTATCTCGAAAATTATCTATCTATATATATTATATTATTATATATTATACATAGATATATATATCTCCAGGGGAAAAACTCACTATACAGACCAGGCTGACTTCAAACTTTATTATTCTGCCTTTGCCTCCCAAGAACTAAATTACAGGCATACATCACTATATTCAGCTAACATTTAAGTGTTCCAGGTAACCTAACACCTGCATTTACCTTCAAACAATGAGTAATCTGAGGACCAGTGTGTGAATGTTGGCCGTGCATGTATGAAGGCCTAGGTTTGATCCTCAGAACCCACCTAAAAGTGAAAAAGAGAGCCAACCCCAC
>NW_026068250.1:136630-142409 GCF_014885135.2 Alexandromys fortis | reverse complement strand
TGGGCCTGTAGGCCTACAAAGATGGATGCCCCAACAGTACAAAAGAACTTTGGGTGACTATACAGGCAGCAAGATGTCTCTGTCATTTCTAGAATTTTAGAAGTTGCTTATTTCTTGTTTACTTAGGTAATATTATATCCTTCTGGAGTCTTTGATGCAGTTGAAGAATAGATAGATATAGTTGTTTTCCTTTGTTATGATAAAAGGTAATGTAGATATAAATATTGAAACTGTAATTCTTACTTGATAACTGTTTTGCTATATGTAATTTTTCTATGTTAAAGTTAAAGCCTTTCCTTTTTGTTTAAACAGAAAAAGGGGAAATGATGGAGGAAGGTCATTGGTTAAGTAATAAAGAAACTGCTTGGGCTCATGGGTTAAAACATAGGTGGGAGGAGTAAACAGAACAGAATGCTGGGAGGAAGAGGAAGTGAGCTCAGACTCTGCTCTGCTCCCGGAGAGATAACATGCTCCCATCTCCCGGGCAGACGTGATAGCTCCTCTCAGAGACACACGCGATGAAGCTCCGACCCAGGATGGATGTAGGCTAGAATTTTCCCGGTAAGTGCACCTTGGGGTGCTTACACACATTATTAGAAATGGGCTAGTCCAGGTGCGAGAGTTAGCCAAGAAGAGGCTAGATATAATGGGCAAGCAGTGTTTAAAAGAATACAGTGTCTGTGTACTTATTTCAGGGCATAAGCTAGCAGGCGGCCAGGGTGCTGGGGACGCAGCCCTGCCACTCTTATTACTATAGAGAAGAGCAATCAACTTCCAAAAATATAGAAATAACAAAAATAGCTGGCTGCCTGAACAGTCACCCAAGGTTTCTATGCAATATTGGGGCATCCAACTTCAGCCTACAGGCCTAGAATATGTGACAAACTTTTCTATGAAGCAGGAATTTTGAAGAACTTTCCTGCCTTGTTTTGGCAAAGTTTGACAACGTTTGTGTCCTGCTTGTCCAGTTTGTACAGCATACTGTCAGCAGTCAAGGCAGGAACAATTTCTTGCCCAAATGGCTAGTTTTGTCACAATGAAAGCAAACTCCATATGGAGGTTCTTCAATGTCTATCATCTTTTTGTGTATATTGGTGGTGCCGGGAACAGAGGTGTTTCACTGTCATAAAATTCCTTAGGTTATTAAACATTTTAAATGACATTCTGTAATTCACTGAATCATTTGAAGATCACGTATTTAAAGTATATATGTTTAACCTTAGAAACATACCTAACATGACTACAAGTTTGATTGTTATAGATGACTACTAACCTGTTTCTTGATTATCATAAACAGTTTGTAATAATGGCTTTCAAGAACTAGAACCTTTTATTACATTTTTAAATGAGTGGCATAGGTACAATTCCTTAAACAAGAGTGTGTGTGTGTATGTATATATATATATATATATATCATAACAAAAATAACCTTAAATTTGTATTAATATATAAAATCCATACCAATGTAAGATATTTGAGATGAAGAATTGTCTTTTTATCCTATATTCCTATATCACCACTAAATGATGACAAACATGCATAACCCACTGAATGACCAAAAACCACCCACTCAACCTCTTGGGAATGTGGGTATTTTGTTTTCTACTGCGTTTTGTTGTCTGGAGGTAACATATCCCCCAGGGGACCCTGAGAAAATTGAACTAATGATTGAGTCCTAAGAAAACTAGCTATAAGATTTTTTTTGTCCAATTTATGTGTAATGACAAAGTATAAGGCTTATCTGAAGTCCTGGTTAAAATAGTCTGTGAGACTGGACCATCTTAGCTAGCAGTCTTGAAGTTGTTCCAAACACAGAACTCTGAGGAAACTATACAGAGGTACTCTAAAAGGCTGGAACACCAGGGCCACCCACTTTCATTGGTGTCTGGTTCCCTTGCCCCAAAATCACACAAACTTTCAAAGGTAACATACATATGTACATTAACACAAGTGTGGACTATGCACTATACGCAAGCCAGACAAAGATGATTTTTTGTTTTATGTTTGAGCAGGTAAAAGACATCTCTCAGCTTTATAAGTTTGTTTGGACTGCATAACCAAACCTATATCCATGCCATCTGAAAGGATGATATGTAGCTCTGTAACCAGCAAGATTTATCATGTCTCATCCAGTCTCACAGCTGTTCCCATTTCAAGGGGTCAGCATCTATATCAACTATCTCATAGTTTTTCTAGGTTTATTTCTTGAGCAGAGATCCAGCTGCCTCTGCCTCCAAGTGTTGGGATTAAAGGTGTGCACCAACAAGCCCAGAGTGCCAGTCTTTCTTAGACACTGTCACTTTATCATGATGCTTTTATTTTTAATGTCTGTCTATCTATCTGTCTGTCTGTCTATTTATGAAGGAGGGGTTGCTCAAATGATAAGGTACACATACAGAGGTCAGGGGTAAACTTAACAGGAGCTTGGTTCTCTCTTCCCAAACTGCAAGTGTCCTTACCTGCCGAGTCACCTTGTCATGGTACAGACACTACCACCCCCACCTTCCCTGCTTCAAAGTAAAATTATTTCTCTTTTTTTTATATTTATTTATTTATTATGTATACAATATTCTGTCTGTGTGTATGTCTGCAGGCCAGAAGAGGGCACCAGACCTCATTACAGATGGTTGTGAGCCACCATGTGGTTGCCGGGAATTGAACTCAGGACCTTTGGAAGAGCATGCAGTGCTCTTAACCACTGAGCCATCTCTCCGGCCCTTCAAAGTAAAATTAAACCTAGGAAGTGAACGTAATCTTGTGCTGAACCCTGATATGAAAATGAGCAGGTACTAGCTTTCAACTCTGTGTTACAACAATGCAAGCAAATCCTGAGATGGCCAATGCCCAAAACTGTGGCCTGAGGCCTGTCTGAAGGAAGTCCAGCCTGCCCAGTTGCAGGCTCTGTGGGCACATTCTGTCTACAGGCCCCTTAGATGACTGGATTCTCCTTGCTCCAGGCAGGGGCTGTTTGTCAAATACTGCTGGCCAGGAGTCCAAGAACGAGATTACCCTTCTAGGGTTATACAAATGGCGTCACCTCCAGGAAGCTTTCTCCGCCTCCTTCTCTGGTTGTCACTGATCCTCCAGGCCACATTGCTCTCCCTAAGAACCTTGGACCTGGACCTGGACCTGGACTTTTCCTGTCTTCTTAGAGCAAACGCCAGCTAATCCTGCGAGAGCACATTACACACAGACCTTTATCCACATCTCCGCTGTGCACTTAAGTCTGGGTCTCAGGTTTCTCAGCTATCAGGTGTATCGAGTATTGTCACCCTCTCCTGGCAGCCCAATCCCTGAGCTAACACAGTATGACTGCAGCCAGAGAAACAGCCTGGCGCTCCAAAACAATACATGGAGACACACCTATCTGGCTTGGCCCCACGGTGACATCAGCATCCCCTTTCAGCCAAAAACTTCCAATCAGGTAAAGCCAGGAAACAACCAATCAGCAATAGCTAATGACACTCCATCCCTCTCTGGATACAGTAATTGCCAGGTAGAACGAAAAGACCCTGGTTATTAAGGATCTGTCCACTGGTATGGCCACACACGTCGAGACCTAGTTCAGCTGCCCACCAAGTGTGTTACTCCTCCTCCTTCCTATTTCAGAAATTAGTGCCACTGAAGGCCAAGCTGGGAATAAGTACAGTATTCTCACGCTTCCCCGCTAGAACTTGGATCGTGAAGGTCTCCAAAGGTCCATGTGTTGGAGGCTTGGTCCCCAGTCTGTCGCACCATTGGGAGTGATGGAGCTGTTGCATCACTGGTGGCACAGTTTTAAAGGCAGCGTTAGGACCTGGAGCCCTGATTTCCTTTCTTTGCTTCTGGCAGCCGTTAGGTAAATAGCCCTCTCTCTGTGATACACTGAACCACCATAGATACAAAAGAACCAAGCACCATGTACTAGAAACTTTAAAGCCGTGAACCAGGTCTTTCCTCCTCTGACGTGTATGGCCCCGGATATTGTCACGGTGACAGGAAGCTGACTGCCATCCTCACGTCTCCAGTCATCCATTCCGTGCATCGCTAAGATCCGACTCTCGCCTCTTCACTCCTGTCTCTTAGGTCTGTCCATTTATTGTCATCCCCACTTTTGGGGAGGGGTGGAGGTTCAAAACAGGGTTTCTCTGTGTATCCCTGGCTGTCCTAGAATGCGCTCTGTAGACCAGGCTGGCTTCAAACTCACAAAGATCCCCTGCCTCTTCTGGGATTAAAGGTGTAGGCTGCTGCCATCACCACCACCTGGCCAAATACTGTTCTTTTTTTTCTTTTTTTTTTTTTTTGTTTTTTGTTTTTTGTTTTTCGAGACAGGGTTTCTCTGTGGTTTTGGAGCCTGTCCTGGAACTAGCTCTTGTAGACCAGGCTGGTCTCGAACTCACAGATATCCACCTGCCTCTGCCTCCCGAGTGCTGGGATTAAAGGCATGCATCGCCTGGCTCCAAATACTGTTCTTAAACTCCTTTCTCCCTCGCAACAAACCTTGTGCTTACCTATTCCCGTTATTTTTATTTTATGAAAAGAAAAATGAGGTTTGTCAAAGTTGGAAAAATGTCCAAGGCAAAACAATACTAGTGACTAGAGAAAAGCTGAAAGCCAAGTTGATTTAATTTTTGTTAATTTAAAAAATTAAAGTTTTTGTTAATTTAATAAATTTAAATTTTTGTTAATAAAAGGGCTGTATTGTTTTATTTTCTGTGTATGAGTAGTCTGCTTGTATGTATGTCTGGGTACCAGACAAAGGTCAGAAGAGAGTACTGGACCTTCTGCAACTGGAATTACAGGTGGTTGTGAGCTGCCATGTGGGTACTGGGAATTGAACCTGGCTCCTCTGGGAGAGCAGCTGGGGCTCTTAATTGCTGAGCCATCTCTCTAGCCCTGTCTTTCTTTTCTTGTCTCTGCTTGTCAAAGCGTTTCACTATGTTGCCCAGGCTGGTTTTTAAACTCCCGGGCTCAAATATCTGTCTTCAGCCTCAGCCCCCAGAGTAGCTGTGAGTACAAGATGGCCACCACTGGTCACCTGACTTGTCCTTGGGCCTGGCCTGCTGTCAACAATACACAAACTGTATTCATTTAAACACTGCTTGGCCCATTTCTATCTAGCCTCTTCTCGGCTAACTCTCGCACCTGGACTAGCCTATTTCTAATAATTGTTTGTAGCACCCCAAGGTGCGCTTACCGGGAAGATTCTAGCCTACCTCCATCCTGGGTCAGAGCTGCCTGGGAGAGCAGAGCCTGGCGTCTCTGCTCTAGAGAGCAGAGCTGTCGAGTCTGAGCTCACTTCCTCTTCCTCCCAGCATCCTATTCTGTTTACTCTTCCCACCTATGTTTTAACCTATCAGGGCCAAGGAGTTTCTTTATTGCTTAACCAATGAAATCAACAGATTGATATATGACACTCCCATATCACTTCCCCTTTTTCTGTTTAAACAAAAAAAGAAGGCTTTAACTTTAACGGAGCAAAATTACATATAACAAAACAGTTATCAAGTAAAAATTACAATAATCTTTATAACTAAGGAAAACTATAACTATCTATATATTCTTTAACTCCATAAAAGACTCCAGAAGGATATAATATTACCTAAGTAAACAAGAAATAAGAAAACTCTCAAACTCTAGAAATGACAGAGACATCTTGCTGCCTGGACAGTCACCCAAAGTTTCTCTGTACCATTGGGGCATCCATCTTCGGCCTACAGGCCCGTAGTTTCCAGCAGACATTTCCACAAAGCAGGAAATTTCAAAGGCAGTCACTATCTGCTTGTCCTGAAGAATGTCT